>NC_137113.1:46622859-46640359 GCF_949357685.1 Gobio gobio | reverse complement strand
TTTTAAATGTATATATCACTATGCAGAAATGTTGCTACAGGCACACAAGCATACACTCAAAAAAATGCTGGGTCAAAAACAACCCAAAATGGGTTGAAAATGGACAAACCCAGCAATTGGGTTGTTTTAACCCAGCGTTGGGTTAAATGTTTGCTTTAAAACAACTCAATTGCTGGGTTAGTCCATTTTCAACCCAACTTGGGTTATTTTTAATCCAGTGTATATATCACTATGCAGAAATGTTGCCACAGGCACACAAGCATGCACTCTAAAAATGCTGGGTTAAAAACAACCCAAGTTGGGTTGAAAATGGACTAACCCAGCAATTGGGTTGTTTTAACCCAGTGAATGAGTTGTTTTAACCCAGCAGTTGGGTTAAATGTTTGCTTAAAACAACCTAATTGCTGGGTTAAAACAACCCAATTGCTAGGTTACTCCATTTTCTACCCAATTTGGGTTATTTTTAACCCATTATTTTTTAGAGTGTATATATCACTATGCAGAAATGTTGCCACAGGCACACAAGCATGCACTCTAAAAAATGCTGGGTTAAAAACAACCCAAGTTGGGTTGAAAATGGACTAACCCAGCAATTGGGTTGTTTTAACCCAGTGAATGAGTTGTTTTAACCCAGCGGTTGGGTTAAATGTTTGCTTAAAACAACCTAATCACTGGTTTAAAACAACCCAATTGCTGGGTTAGTCCATTTTCAACCCAACAATTGGGTTATTTTTAACCCAGCGTTTTTTATAGTGTATATATCACTATGCAGAAATGTTGCCAAAGGCACATAAAAATGCTGGGTTAAAAACAACCCAAGTTGGGTTGAAAATGGACAAACCCAGCAATTGGGTTGTTTTAACTCAACAATTGGGTTGTTTTAACCCAGCGGTTGGGTTAAATGTTTGCCTAAAACAACCCAATCGCTGGGTTAAAACAACCCAATTGCTAGGTTAGTCCATTTTCAACCCAACTTGGGTTATTTTTAACCCAGCATTTTTAAGAGTGTATATATCACTATGCAGAAATGTTGCCACAGGCACACAAAAATGCTGGGTTAAAAACAACCCAAGTTGGGTTGAAAATGGACAAACCCAGTTGAATGAGTTGTTTTAACCCAGCGGTTGGGTTAAATGTTTGCTTAAAACAACCCAATTGCTGGGTTTGTCCATTTTCAACCCAACTTGGGTTGTTTTTAACCCAGCATTTTTTAGAGTGTGGGTTGAATATTTTGGGTAGAATTAATTTTGGCCGATTTCTATAGATAGAAGGTTCTGTCAAGGAAGCATTACCTCAGACGGTGGACTTCCTCCTCATCAGGATGCTTTTGGCACGTGATTGTTTCTGTGATTGCATGTTCTCCACCTGTCATCTTAAATATCAGCAGCTCTGATTTGAGAGATTCCTCCCAGACGGAAGCAGGCCGGTGTCTTCTCCATCTGCGGCAGGCCAAGTGGACAATGAGTTACACCAGCGTTGTGGAAAAGCTGAAGGAAAGCACTGATGCTCTTTGAATAGCACAGTGACTCTCCTGACAGAACAAAGAGTTTTTCCAGTAACAAGTTACTTGTTGATCTAAAACTGTACAGTCTGATGTGTGTAAGTGCTGCTGAAGAGGAAATGCGTATTGTAATCGAAAACCTGCAGACGCAAATAGATCAAGTGTAATAAAAGAAACACTTTTGGGTGTTTTCTTTCCACTCGACTGAAAGATGATATGCCACAGAAGCAAATTAGCCCAAAATCTCCAAATTGAGCAGTGCATGGAAAAACGATGTTGTGTCTTTCCTTATAGGGACCATTGTTTGGTTTTATAATGTTTCCTATGGTGCACTTCTAATGTTAGTGTGATTTCCTAATTTTAGAAATAAAAGGCATTTTTCCTACCCTGATTTTAGCCTCTGTTTGAAGGGGCGTGTCTGCTGTGTGACTTCAGTGTAAACGCCCACTGCTGTGATTGGCTGCTGTGAGACTTCAGTGTAAACGTCCACTGCTGTGATTGGCTGCTGTGAGACTTCAGTGTAAACGCCCACTGCTGTGATTGGCTGCTGTGAGACTTCAGTGTAAACGCCCACTGCTGTGATTGGCTGCTGTGAGACTTCAGTGTAAACGCCCACTGCTGTGATTGGCTGCTGTGAGACTTCAGTGTAAACGCCCACTGCTGTGATTGGCTGCTGTGAGACTTCATGTGAGACTTCAGTGTAAACGCCCACCGCTGTGATTGGCTGCTGTGAGACTTCATGTGAGACTTCAGTGTAAACGCCCACCGCTGTGATTGGCTGACATCTTTGTATAAGAAATGGCTCCGTATTACATTTATTACATCTCAAAAACATTTGGCATGTTTGTACTATTACAGCTCTGAAGGTTAACTAATCGTGCAAAGTGTTGATTATAGCATTATATTCAGATCTATAGCATTATATTCAGATCTATAGCATTATATTCAGATCTATGGCATTATATTCAGATCTATAGCATTATATTCAGATCTATAGCATTATATTCAGATCTATGGCATTATATTCAGATCTATAGCATTATATTCAGATCTATGGCATTATATTCAGATCTATAGCATTATATTCAGATCTATAGCATTATATTCAGATCTATAGCATTATATTCAGATCTATAGTATTATATTCAGATCTATAGCATTATATTCAGATCTATAGCATTATATTCAGATCTATAGCATTATATTCAGATCTATGGCTTTATATTCAGATCTAAAGCATTATATTCAGATCTATGGCATTATATTCAGATCTATAGTATTATATTCAGATATATGGCATTATATTCAGATCTATAGCATTATATTCAGATCTATAGCATTATATTCAGATCTATGGCTTTATATTCAGATCTAAAGCATTATATTCAGATCTATAGCATTATATTCAGATCTATAGCATTATATTCAGACCTATGGCATTATTTTCAGATCTATAGCATTATATTCAGATCTATAGTATTATATTCAGATCTATAGCATTATATTCAGATCTATAGCATTATATTCAGATCTATAGCATTATATTCAGATCTATAGCATTATATTCAGATCTATGACATTATATTCAGATCTATAGCATTATATTCAGACCTATGGCATTATTTTCAGATCTATAGCATTATATTCAGATCTATAGTATTATATTCAGATCTATAGCATTATATTCAGATCTATAGCATTATATTCAGATCTATAGCATTATATTCAGATCTATAGCATTATATTCAGATCTATGACATTATATTCAGATCTATAGCATTATATTCAGATCTATGGCATTATATTCAGATCTACGGCATTATATTCAGATCTATAGCATTATATTCAGATCTATGACATTATATTCAGATCTATAGCATTATATTCAGATCTATAGCATTATATTCAGATCTATAGCATTATATTCAGATCTATAGCATTATATTCAGATCTATAGCATTATATTCAGATCTATAGCATAATATTCAGATCTATAGCATTATATTCAGATCTATGGCATTATATTCAGATCTATAGCATTATATTCAGATCTATAGCATTATATTCAGATCTATAGCAGATCTATAGCATTATATTCAGATCTATAGCATTATATTCAGATAGCATTATATTCAGATCTATAGCATTATATTCAGATCTATAGCATTATATTCAGCTCTGTGGCATTATATTCAGATCTATTGCATTATATTCAGATCTATTGCATTATATTCAGATCTATGGCATTATATTCAGATCTATAGCATTATATTCAGATCTATGGCATTATATTCAGATCTATAGCATTATATTCAGATCTATAGCATTATATTCAGATCTATAGCATTATATTCAGATCTATGGCATTATATTCAGATCTATAGCATTATATTCAGATCTATGGCATTATATTCAGATCTATAGTATTATATTCAGATCTATAGCATTATATTCAGATCTATAGCATTATATTCAGATCTATGGCATTATTTTCAGATCTATAGCATTATATTCAGATCTATAGTATTATATTCAGATCTATAGCATTATATTCAGATCTATGGCATTATATTCAGATCTATAGTATTATATTCAGATCTATAGCATTATATTCAGATCTATAGTATTATATTCAGATCTATAGCATTATATTCAGATCTATGGCATTATATTCAGATCTATGGCATTATATTCAGATCTATAGCATTATATTCAGATCTATGGCATTATATTCAGATCTATAGCATAATATTCAGATCTATAGCATTATATTCAGATCTATAGCATTATATTCAGATCTATGGCATTATATTCAGATCTATAGCATTATATTCAGATCTATAGCATTATATTCAGATCTATGGCATTATATTCAGATCTATAGCATTATATTCAGATCTATAGCATTATATTCAGATCTATAGCGCAGATCTATAGCATTATATTCAGATCTATAGCATTATATTCAGATCTATGGCATTATATTCAGATCTATAGCATTATATTCAGATCTATAGCATAATATTCAGATCTATAGCATTATATTCAGATCTATAGCATTATATTCAGATCTATAGCATTATATTCAGATCTATGGCATTATATTCAGATCTATAGCATTATATTCAGATCTATAGCATTATATTCAGATCTATGGCATTATATTCAGATCTATAGCATAATATTCAGATCTATAGCATTATATTCAGATCTATAGCATTATATTCAGATCTATAGCATTATATTCAGATCTATGGCATTATATTCAGATCTATGGCATTATATTCAGATCTATAGTGTTATATTCAGATCTATAGCATTATATTCAGATCTATAGCATTATATTCAGATCTATAGCATTATATTCAGATCTATAGCAATATATTCAGATCTATAGCATTATATTCAGATCTATGGCATTATATTCAGATCTATAGCATTATATTCAGATCTATGGCATTATATTCAGATCTATAGCATTATATTCAGATCTATAGCATTATATTCAGATCTATGGCATTATATTCAGATCTAATGCATTATATTCAGATCTATAGCATTATATTCAGATATATGGCATTATATTCAGATCTATAGCATTATATTCAGATCTATAGCAATATATTCAGATCTATAGCATTATATTCAGATCTATGGCATTATATTCAGATCTATGGCATTATATTCAGATCTATGGCATTATATTCAGATCTATAGCATTATATTCAGATCTATGGCATTATATTCAGATATATGGCATTATATTCAGATCTATAGTATTATATTCAGATCTATAGCATTATATTCAGATCTATAGCATTATATTCAGATATATGGCATTATATTCAGATCTATGGCATTATATTCAGATCTATGGCATTATATTCAGATCTATAGTATTATATTCAGATCTATAGCATTATATTCAGATCTATAGCATTATATTCAGATCTATAGCATTATATTCAGATCTATAGCATTATATTCAGATCTATGGCATTATATTCAGATCTATAGCATTATATTCAGATCTATAGCATTATATTCAGATCTATGGCATTATATTCAGATCTATAGCATTATATTCAGATCTATAGCATTATATTCAGATCTATGGCATTATATTCAGATCTATAGTATTATATTCAGATCTATAGCATTATATTCAGATCTATAGCATTATATTCAGATCTATAGCATTATATTCAGATCTATAGCATTATATTCAGATCTATAGCAATATATTCAGATCTATGGCATTATATTCAGATCTATGGCATTATATTCAGATCTATGGCATTATATTCAGATCTATGGCATTATATTCAGATCTATAGCATTATATTCAGATCTATAGCATTATATTCAGATCTATGGCATTATATTCAGATCTAATGCATTATATTCAGATCTATAGCATTATATTCAGATATATGGCATTATATTCAGATCTAATGCATTATATTCAGATCTATAGCATTATATTCAGATCTATGGCATTATATTCAGATCTATGGCATTATATTCAGATCTATAGCATTATATTCAGATCTATAGCATTATATTCAGATATATGGCATTATATTCAGATCTATAGCATTATATTCAGATCTATAGCATTATATTCAGATCTATAGCATTATATTCAGATATATGGCATTATATTCAGATCTAATGCATTATATTCAGATCTATAGCATTATATTCAGATCTATGGCATTATATTCAGATCTAATGCATTATATTCAGATCTATAGCATTATATTCAGATCTATAGCATTATATTCAGATATATGGCATTATATTCAGATCTATAGCATTATATTCAGATCTATAGCATTATATTCAGATCTATAGCATTATATTCAGATCTATAGCAATATATTCAGATCTATAGCATTATATTCAGATCTATGGCATTATATTCAGATCTATGGCATTATATTCAGATCTATGGCATTATATTCAGATCTATAGCATTATATTCAGATCTATGGCATTATATTCAGATATATGGCATTATATTCAGATCTATAGTATTATATTCAGATCTATAGCATTATTTTCAGATCTATAGCATTATATTCAGATATATGGCATTATATTCAGATCTATGGCATTATATTCAGATCTATGGCATTATATTCAGATCTATGGCATTATATTCAGATCTATAGTATTATATTCAGATCTATAGCATTATATTCAGATCTATAGCATTATATTCAGATCTATAGCATTATATTCAGATCTATAGCATTATATTCAGATCTATGGCATTATATTCAGATCTATAGCATTATATTCAGATCTATAGCATTATATTCAGATCTATGGCATTATATTCAGATCTATAGCATTATATTCAGATCTATAGCATTATATTCAGACCTATGGCATTATATTCAGATCTATGGCATTATATTCAGATCTATAGTATTATATTCAGATCTATAGCATTATATTCAGATCTATAGCATTATATTCAGATCTATAGCATTATATTCAGATCTATAGCATTATATTCAGATCTATGGCATTATATTCAGATCTATAGCATTATATTCAGATCTATAGCATTATATTCAGATCTATGGCATTATATTCAGATCTATAGCATTATATTCAGATCTATAGCATTATATTCAGATCTATGGCATTATATTCAGATCTATGGCATTATATTCAGATCTATAGCATTATATTCAGATCTATAGCATTATATTCAGATCTATGGCATTATATTCAGATCTATGGCATTATATTCAGATCTATAGCATTATATTCAGATCTATAGCATTATATTCAGATCTATAGCATTATATTCAGATCTATAGCATTATATTCAGATCTATGGCATTATATTCAGATCTATAGCATTATATTCAGATCTATGGCATTATATTCAGATCTATAGCATTATATTCAGATCTATGGCATTATATTCAGATCTATGGCATTATATTCAGATCTATAGTATTATATTCAGATCTATAGCATTATATTCAGATCTATGGCATTATATTCAGATCTATGGCATTATATTCAGATCTATGGCATTATATTCAGATATATGGCATTATATTCAGATCTATAGTATTATATTCAGATCTATAGTATTATATTCAGATCTATAGCATTATATTCAGATCTATGGCATTATATTCAGATCTATGGCATTATATTCAGATCTATGGCATTATATTCAGATATATGGCATTATATTCAGATCTATATTATTATATTCAGATCTATAGCATTATATTCAGATCTATAGTATTATATTCAGATCTATAGCATTATATTCAGATCTATGGCATTATATTCAGATCTATGGCATTATATTCAGATCTATGGCATTATATTCAGATATATGGCATTATATTCAGATCTATAGTATTATATTCAGATCTATAGCATTATATTCAGATCTATAGCATTATATTCAGATCTATAGCATTATATTCAGATCTATAGCATTATATTCAGATCTATGGCATTATATTCAGATCTATAGCATTATATTCAGATCTATAGCATTATATTCAGATCTATGGCATTATATTCAGATCTATAGCATTATATTCAGATCTATAGCATTATATTCAGATCTATGGCATTATATTCAGATCTATGGCATTATATTCAGATCTATAGCATTATATTCAGATGTATAGCATTATATTCAGATCTATGGCATTATATTCAGATCTATGGCATTATATTCAGATCTATAGCATTATATTCAGATCTATGGCATTATATTCAGATCTATAGCATTATATTCAGATCTATAGCATTATATTCAGATCTATAGCATTATATTCAGATCTATAGCATTATATTCAGATCTATGGCATTATATTCAGATCTATAGCATTATATTCAGATCTATAGCATTATATTCAGATCTATGGCATTATATTCAGATCTATAGCATTATATTCAGATCTATAGCATTATATTCAGATCTATGGCATTATATTCAGATCTATAGCATTATATTCAGATCTATAGCATTATATTCAGATCTATAGCGCAGATCTATAGCATTATATTCAGATCTATAGCATTATATTCAGATCTATAGCATTATATTCAGATCTATGGCATTATATTCAGATCTATAGCATTATATTCAGATCTATAGCATTATATTCAGATCTATAGCATTATATTCAGATCTATAGCATTATATTCAGATCTATGGCATTATATTCAGATCTATAGCATTATATTCAGATCTATGGCATTATATTCAGATCTATAGCATTATATTCAGATCTATAGCATTATATTCAGATCTATAGCATTATATTCAGATCTATAGCATTATATTCAGATCTATGGCATTATATTCAGATCTATAGCATTATATTCAGATCTATGGCATTATATTCAGATCTGTAGCAATATATTCAGATCTATAGCATTATATTCAGATCTATAGCATTATATTCAGATCTATAGCATTATATTCAGATCTATGGCATTATATTCAGATCTATAGCATTATATTCAGATCTATAGCATTATATTCAGATCTATAGCATTATATTCAGATCTATAGCATTATATTCAGCTCTATAGCATTATATTCAGATCTATGGCATTATATTCAGATCTATAGCATTATATTCAGATCTATAGCATTATATTCAGCTCTATGGCATTATATTCAGATCTATAGCATTATATTCAGATCTATGGCATTATATTCAGATCTATGGCATTATTTTCAGATCTATATTATCATATTCAGATCTATGGCATTATATTCAGATCTATGGCATTATATTCAGATCTATAGCATTATATTCAGATCTATGGCATTATATTCAGATCTATAGCATTATATTCAGATCTATAGCATTATATTCAGATCTATATTATTATATTCAGATCTATATTATTATATTCAGATCTATGGCATTATATTCAGATCTATGGCATTATTTTCAGATCTATATTATTATATTCAGATCTATATTATTATATTCAGATCTATGGCATTATATTCAGATCTATGGCATTATATTCAGATCTATAGCATTATATTCAGATCTATGGCATTATATTCAGATCTATAGCATTATATTCAGATCTATGGCATTATATTCAGATCTATAGCATTATATTCAGATCTATAGCATTATATTCAGATCTAAAGCATTATATTCAGATCTATAGCATTATATTCAGATCTATGGCATTATATTCAGATCTATGGCATTATATTCAGATCTATAGCATTATATTCAGATCTATAGCATTATATTCAGATCTATAGCATTATATTCAGATCTATAGCATTATATTCAGATTGTGGTATGAAATGTTGCAGTGATGATCATTGTAGCCGATCACACAGATGTTGAGCTCATGAATGCAGGATCTCGTCATTGTAACTCTATGTCTGCACATTAACCAATGCTTTCATCATAACTAACAGTGCAAACACAATGTAAAAACTTTTGATGAATTTAAGGCCAGTTCATATGTGAAGATGATTCTTCCTGCTCCCTCCCAACCATTCTTTCACAGTTTGATCCTGATGAATCTTGACATTGTCATCCTGGAATACGGCCATGATGTGTCTTCCTGCATAGTTGTTTAAGAAATAAAAAGCTACACACTCCATCAATTAGGGTTAGAAGAACTGTTACCAAACATATGGCATGCTAGAAACATAACAATCACTGCAATAATTATCCAATCATAGACTCTTAAGCATTTGGCTATTTAAACTCAAACAGCGACTCTTTTTGGCCGGGTAGCGTATATTGCGGTCCGAATCTCTTCAGCAGCATTTCCCCCCTCAAAGCAATCTTACCTATACAATACCCATTATTCTTTCAAGTGTTAACAACCTTCTCCCCCAAATACTTTTTTGAAGTTTCACCAGAGCACTACGTGCCTACGGCTTCTCAGGAGGGTTAGCAGACTCTGCCAGCTCGATCTGCGTTGGCCAGCGTCCGTCCGCGGCTCCGACAGTAACAGCCTGCTGGGCATGAGGCTTGATCGTAGGCCAAGGTCTGCCTTTAATCACGGAGCACAAGACCAACACAATGCTCAGGAGTCTCGCTCGCTTTCTTGCGTTCTGGGATGAACCGGTCTGGTACCGTGCCATCAGGACGGACTATTTTTTTAGTGGTCTCTTGGGTTGTTTTATCCTATGGCATTTTTTTTGGTATTTAAAGGGGACCTATTGTGTCTTAATTTTGTTTTTGGACTCTACTACCAAAATAGGTTTTCATTAAAGGGATAATTCACCCAAAAACGAAATTTGTATGTTTATCTGCTTACCCCCAGGGCATCCAAGATGTAGGTGTCTTTGTTTCTTTAGTAGAACACAAATGAAGATGTTTAACTCCAAATGTTGCAGTGCAATAGTCGTATAATGATGTCAATGGAGATATTTTAGAGTATGAGAGCAATGAGAGTAAAAACACATAGACATACGAATCATTATTAAACCATGCGGCTCGTGGCGACACATTGATGTCTAAGACACGAAACGATCAGTTTCTGCGAGAAACACAACAGTATGTGTTATTTTTTACCCTCATATCAGACGAATGTCATCTAGTATTCCCAGCGCCATAACTTCCGGCGAATAAGGTCAAAATACTGGCGCGATCAAAGATATATTTATACGTAGATGCTTCATTCGACCGATCCGTGCAGGCACTAATGAGGAGTCTATGTATATATCTAAGATCGCGCCGGTATTTTGACCTTATTCGCCGGAAGGGATGGACGGCTGATGCAGAGCCATAGAAAAAAATGAAATACATTTTTAAATATGGATATTTTTCTTACACAAATGCATCGATTCGCTACAGAAGGCCTTTATTAACACCCAGGAGCCGCGTGGAGCATGTTATTTGACGGACAGATGAATTTTTTATGGACTTCAAAAACCGAGCAACTATTACTGCCATTATAATGCTTGGATTAGCCAGAACATTTTTAATATAACTCTGAAAGAAGAATGTCATATACACCTCGGATGACTTGAGGTTGAGTAAATCATGGGCTAATTTTCATTTTTGGGTGAACTATCCCTTTAATGTTCAAAAAACACATTTAGCCGGGTGCACACTGTGCGATTTATAATAGTCCTTCACGATTGTTGCTTGTCAGACTGTACGAACATTATCCCCGCTGTAAGTCATGTCACACTGTAAGATCTAAGTTGTCATTAATGTTAGACTGTACGATAGTCAAGGCGCGCTAAAAATGGACGCACGCAAGAAAACTCGTCTGGAGTTTTATATCATCAATCAGTGACGTGTTCGTTGACAGTGAGCTGCATTACACGCGGGATCGAAATGAGGGCTACAAAGAAATCTCTAGCGCTCAGTTTGGTCATGGTTTGTCTGGAAAACAGAGATAATTTGACAGTCGTCGTAGGAGAATATTGTGCACCAAATCTTCTGACACTGAGGTAAAATTTGATCGCAGCGGTCATTAATTGGCTGTCGGATGTCAAACTAACAATCAAAGACGTCAGATTTTTGCCTAGGATCAGAGGAATCTTTTAGGATTTGCAAAATTTGTCTCAGACGGCCAAATCATGGCCAAAATCGTGTGTACCCGGCTTTAGTTTTCATATTATTGCAGCTCCTCTCTTCCCAGTCTGTCAGTAACGCTCTGTTTAGTTCCTGTCTCTTTGAAGCCCCTCCTTCTGAAAAGCACACTGTGCTCTGATTGGTCGGCTGGAGCACTGTGTTGTGATTGGTTAAGTGCTTTGGGGCGTGTTTGGGAAATGTCCCGCCCCTTACAATTAACCGCCAGTTTCAACACACTACTAACTCACTCAACCAGGCCCCGCCCCTTTATTCTGCGTGTGAATTATTATAATGAGGTATATTGTGTCGTTTTCTTTCCCGGAAGAAAACTCAAGACTACAATGGAGGCGTTTCAGGGAGTTCAGAAACACTGACACTGATATAGAGAAGAACTCTGTGTGACTTTGCAGGTCTTTTTCATGCTCTAACAGGAACAATACACACTAAAGAAAGTCGAACTTTCCATGGAAAAGGCATTTAGACACACAAATTGTGTTCCTTTCCTTTTGTATTCCACAAGTGTGCAGCGCTACGAGATCTCCCTGTAGCAGATAGCATTAGCGCAGACCCTTTCTTGACTGATCCCTATCAATTCATTATGTGAATCCAATGAACCACAACCATCTGGGACTATAACAATGTTCTCAGTGTTCTGTTCTAGAGCCCCATCACACGCTACGTTTTAAAAGGGTCATGAAACACATTTTTTGAGACGAGTTGCATATGATAAGTAGCCTGGATGCCGGCCGATCTTAGCCCCGCCCCCAACATTTGAGGTCGGGAAGTTCGGTCTGGACTTGATCCGTTGTGGATCAACTATGCTCGAACCAGAGCTGTTCGGACCAATCAAATTGTCAGGGTGGGCTTTATAATCATGCACGTCAACAAACACATCACCTTGGGTCTTGTCGAGTTTTGTTGACAACTATGCATCGCTCAACATACGTCACTTACTCCATTGCTCTGATTGGTTGTTTGTCTATCAAATTGAGTGCAGAGGCATTATCTCTCCTGGTTCGGTTGAAACACCCCATAATCAACTCGTAATCTCAGAATCAGACTCATATTCTGAATCTGAGGATGTCGAAGTCAGGCTACATGATAAGTGGTCAATTTGACAAATTGTGGGGTTGAAATCAAGATTGAATGAACGTCACATGGATGTGTTGATATATACTATATTATATCATATAAAAATGCATTAATATTATTTTATATACAACCCCAAATCAGAAAAAGTTGGGACAGTATGGAAAACGCAAATAAAAAAAAAAGGAGTCATTTATAAATTTACTTTGACTTGTATTTCATTGCAGACAATATGAACACAAAATATTTCATGTTTTGTCTGGTCAACTTCATGTCATTTGTAAATATGCATCCTTTCCTGTCATTCAGACCTGCAACACATTTAAAAAAAAAGTTGGGACAGGAGCAATTTAGGGGTAGTAATGAGGTAAAATGGTTAAATAATGATGTTATTTGAAACAGGTGATGTCAACAGGTGATTGTAATTATGATTTGGTACAAAAGCAGCATCAAAGAAAGGTCTAATCCTTTAGGAGCAAAGATGGGCAGAGGATCGCCAGTTTGCCAACAAATACGTGAGAAAATTATTGAAATGTTTAAAAACAATGTTTCTCAAAGAAAGATAGGAAGAGATTTGGATATTTCACATTCAACAGTGCATAACATAATTAAAAGATTCAAGGAATCTGGAGGAATTTCAGTGCGTAAAGGACAAGGGCGCAAGCCTAAGCTGAACAACCGTGATCTCCGATTTCCCTGAGGCGGCACTGCATCAAGAATTGTCATTCATCTATAAGCGATATCACCACATGGGCTCAGGACTACTTTGGCAAACCTTTGTCAAGTACCACAATACGTAGTTACATCCACAAATGCCAGTTTAAACTGTACTGTGCCAAAAGGAAGCCCTATGTTAACAGTGTCCAGAAGCGCCGTCGACTTCTCTGGGCTCGGAGGCATCTGGGATGGACCATCACACAGTGGAAACGTGTACTGTGGTCAGATGAATCAGTATTTGAGGTATTTTTTGGGAGGAATGGACGCCGTGTGCTCCGGACCAAAGAAGAAAAGGATCATCCAGACTGTTACCAGCAACAAGTCCAAAAGCCAGGGTCTGTTATGGTGTGGGGTTGTGTCAGTGCCCTTGGCAAAGGTAACTTGCACTTCTGTGAAGGCACCATTAATGCTGAAAAGTACATAGAGATTATGGAGCATAATATGCTGCCTTCAAGAAGACATCTTTTCCAGGGACGTCCATGCATATTTCAACAAGACAATGCAAAACCACATTCTGCACACATTACAAAGTCCTGGCTGCGGAGGAAGAGGGTTCGGGTACTTGTCTGCAATGAAATACAAGTCAAAGTAAATTTAGAAATCACTTCTTTTTTTTATTTTATTTGTGTTTTCCATACTGTCCCAACTTTTTCTGATTTGGGGTTGTGATATAATATAAAGCTGGATCAAGACTAGAATATAGCCTAGGCCAGGGGTTTTCAAACAGGGGTCCTCCTGAAGGTTCTAAGGGGTCCCCAGAAAATTTATGAGAATAACAAAGCAAAAATGGACTAACCCAGCAATTGGGTTGAAAATGGACTAACCCAGCAATTGGGTTGTTTTAAGCAAATATTTAACCCAACCGCTGGGTTAAAACAACCCAATTGTCCATTTTCAACCCAACTTGGGTTATTTTTAACCCAGCATTTTTTAGAGTGTACTTTCCAGAATTATAAATGTTTGCTTTGTATCTTTCCAGTGAGTTTATCTCACTAAAGTCCCCTTTATCTCACTCACTGGAGTTGTAAGGCAGTTTTCTTAACGCAGTGTGTAAGATGCTTACATACATTATTGTGAAAGTTGCTTATACAAATAATTTTTAATTGAAAATGAAAATGTTCTTCTTCAGGTTTATACAGCCAACAATAAGTGTAACCAAATTAAGTTTATATATATGTTGCATTTATAATGTCACACTTACTATTTATCTAACGGTTTAAATGTTTTTTTCTTCATATACATAAAAGTATAGGCCTATAGATGGATTTTAAGCAGGGTTCCCTCATACAAGATTCATCATATTTGGGGGTCCTTGGGATCATAAAGTTTGAAAACCCCTGGCCTAGGCTGTTAACTGCTTTGAGTTATGCTTTCATGGATGGATATACTGTACATCTGAATGCATACTATAGCTGCTTTATGCTGAGGGCTGATTATGAAAGCTTGTTTTCATGATTAGATGATATGGTTGAAGCACTGAATTCACTACACGCACCCTAATATCCCAACACCCTGTTGTCCTCCACACCCTGATCCCAAGATGCAACCCACTTAGTTGTTCCAGTACTTTAAGAATGTCTGTTTGTGGAAGAGCGTTTTAATAAAGATGGAAAATGGAAGCTAATCAAACACACACCCTCATCAGCTCGAGTTGAGTTGCATCAATATTGCATCATAGACAAACTTTAGTAAAGAGGACAGTGAGAAGATGAGGTTTCAATGAGAAGACAAAAGATGTTTGTCAATCTGTTTTAGGGGTTGTCTGGCTATCATCAGACCAAGCTACATCTTTTAAGAATGAGCATTAGTCTGGGTCTGTATTTTCTACTGCACAAGAGGCGTGATCAACGAGCATAGTTCAAATGACTCAATGTACGCAATTGGATAGTCCTTCAATCATCAGACCAACGATCCATCGCTTCTCTACACTCAAAAAAATAACTTGTTGAATTTACTTTAAAAAGCTGCGTCAAGTGGTTCCACACAACTGATATTGAGTCATTTTTACAAATAACAATTTAGTTATATGAACAAAAGAAAGTCAAGTAAAGCTGACAAAATGTCTTTACGCAAATGCAAACTATTTGAATTTGTCACTGTTACGTAATATTTATATGTGCAGTTTACTTAATAATGTTATGTTAAATTAATAAAAGTTTATTATGTTAGGTGAACACATTTATTGACTTAATTTACCTTATTACATTAACTACTTGCTCTACAAGTGTAAGTGGAAAACTATTGTGTGAGTGTGTGTGTGTGTGTGTGTGTGTGTGTGTGTGTGTGTGTGTGTGTGTGTGTGTGGGCATGTTTTCGTGAAATATCAGGACACAAATGTGTATAATGACATGGGTATGACATAGGTATTACAAAAAGAGGGTGAAATATGAGGACGTTCCCCATGTCCTCACTTTTCAAAATGCTTATAAATCACACAGAACAAGGTTTTTTTCACAGAAAGTGAACTGCACAGTCTCCTGTGAGGGTTAGGTTTAGGGGCAGGGGCAGTGTGTGTGTGTGTGTGTGTGTGATGGGTAGGTTTAGGGGCAGGGGCAGTGTAAGGGGATAGAAAATACGGTTTGTACGGTATAAAAACCATTACGCCTATGGAATGTCCTCACATTTCAAAAAAACAAACATGTGTGTGTGTGTGTGTGTGTATGTATGTGTATGTGTGTGTGTGTGTGTGTGTGTGTGTTTGTATGTATGTATGTATGTATGTATGTATGTATGTATGTATGTATGTATGTATGTATGTATGTATGTATGTATGTATGTATGTATGTATGTATGTATGTATGTATGTATGTATGTATGTATGTCTGTCTGTCTGTCTGTCTGTCTGTCTGTCTGTCTGTCTGTCTGTCTGTCTGTCTGTCTGTCTGTCTGTCTGTCTGTCTGTCTGTCTGTCTGTCTGTCTGTCTGTCTGTCTGTCTGTCTGTCTGTCTGTCTGTCTGTCTGTCTGTCTGTCTGTCTGTCTGTCTGTCTGTCTGTCTGTCTGTCTGTCTGTCTGTCTGTCTGTCTGTCTGTCTGTCTGTCTGTGTGTGTGTGTGTGTGTGTGTGTGTGTGTATGTAGGCTATAGGCTGTACGTTATGTGCAAAAAATCCTAAAATATTCACATGACAAACTAGGACAACAAGTGCTTTTTTTAAAGCAGAAGTTCAAATCAATCAAATGAAAATAGATAATAGCAGACTAAATGTTAACTAAGAACATTTACTTATGAACATAATTATATTACATTTGCAAGAGGATCATCAATATTTCCGGGTTCTCGATATCAAAAAGTGAAGTCATTCCATGTTTTTTTAATGGCTGTTCCCAGTTTTCATCAGTCATCAGTTCACTAGTGTGTGCCAGATTTCACTTCAAATTGTTTTTGTCTTGAAAAAGAGAATTCTGTTTTTTGTTAAGAATTCATATTTTGTTATTAAACTCCAATTTGTGTTGACAGTCAGAAGGCATCGGAGAGCCCGGGAGACTCCAATCATGTTTATTGTCTTTTCATTGTCTTATTCTTTCTTATTAGATAAAAAAAAAGATAAATGAAAGATATTTTCCCTCTCTGATAACTGCTTTTGCTGTTTCCCTTATGAGTCATGAAGTGAGTCATGAGTT
>NC_137113.1:46600359-46617859 GCF_949357685.1 Gobio gobio | reverse complement strand
AATTTTGATTCGGACCAAACTGAAAAGTCCGAAAATCCGGACCAAACAAGGTAGGTTTGAAAACGCCCTAAGCACTATACCAGTCAAAAGTTTGAGCTCCAGTTTTTTCTTTCAAAATCCCAGCAAGGATGCATTAAAAAATGTGTAATGTGACAAAAGATTCTATTTCAAATGAATGCTTTCTATTCGTCAAAGTTTTCAACGCTGATAATAATTAGACATGTTTATTGAGCAGCACATCATATTAGAATGATTTCTGAAGGATCATGTGACACTGAAGACTGGAGTAAAGATAACTTAAATTTTAACATACACTATATTGCCAAAAGTTTTGTGACGCCTGCCTTTACATGCTCATGAACTTTAATGCCATCCCATTCTTAATCTGTAGAGTTTTATATGGAGTCGGCCCACCCTTTGCAGCTTCAGCTCTTCTGGGAAGGCTTTCCTCAAGGTTTAGGAGTGTGTTTATGGGGAATCTTCTAGAAGCGCATTAGTGAGGTCAGGCACTGATGTTGGACGAGAAGGCCTGGCTCTCAGTCTCCGCTCTAATTCATCCCAAAGCTGTTCAATCGGGTTGAGGTCAGGACTCTGTGCAGGTCCACACCAAACTCGCTCCTCATGTCTTTATGGAGACGCTTTGTGCACTGGTCAGTCATGCTGGGACAGGAAGGGGCCGTCCCCAAACGGTTCCCACAAAGTTGGGAGCATGAAATTGTCCAAAATGTCTTGGTGAAGCATTAAGAGTTCCTTTCACTGGAACTAAGAGGCCAACCCCTGAAAAACAACTCCACCCCATAATCCCCCCTCCACCGAACTTTACACTTGGCACAATGCAGTCAGGCAAGTCCCGTTCTCCTGGCAACCGCCAAACCCAGACTCGTCCATGGGATTGCCAGAGAGAAGCGTGATTGGTCACTCAGAGAACACGTCTCCACTGCTCTAGAGTCCAGTGGCGGCGCACTTTACCCCACTGCATCCCACGCTTTGCATTGCACTTGGTGATGTAAGGCTTGGATGAGCAGCTCGGCCATGGAAACCCATTCCATGAAGCTCTACACACTGATCTTGAGCTCATCTGAAGGCTTGAGTTCTCTGAGCTCCTGAGAGCGGCCCATTCTCTCACTAATGTGTGTAGAAGCGAACACACACACACACACACACACACACACACACACACACACACACACACACACACACACACACACACACACACACACACACACACACACACACACACACACACACACACACACACACACACCATGAAGCCATGAAGAGTTGAACACCTGAACTCAGTGATTTGGAGGGGTGTCACAATACTTTTGGCAATATAGTGTATTTTCACATAGAAAACAGCTATTTTAAATTCTAATTATATTTCACATGTAAACCCTCACGCTCAAAATAATGAATTGCTTTGAGTAGAGCCAACTTAAATTAAACACATTAGTTCAATCAAATTAACTTTTATGAGTATTCAGAACTTTCTTTTTCATTTGCGTTCTCAAAACTGACACATTTGAAGTAATCTGAATTGTTTCATTGTTTTGAGTTTTAGTCTAGTCAGTGATTTTATTGCCGTCCGTCTCCCACCACCCGCATAAAAATGAGTGATGCACCGATCATGATTTTACATGGCCGATTCCGATACCGATTTTTTTTTCAAGAAAACTGTCCGATTCCGATACCGATTTCCGATTTTTAAAACAAAATATATTTTTACACAATAAAAGACTGAAAGTATACATGAACAAGATATTAACTTGGTATTTAACAGGCTAAATTGACTTTTGGCTAATGAAAACAAGTCCGCAATCTGAAATTAACTGGAAATTGAATTGAAAATTAAAAGGCTGAAAGGTGACATTAAAGGCAACAACTGCATATTCTGCAATCCAAACAAAGATGTTACTTAAATCAGCATTTGTTTTTAAATTCAGTGTAAAGAAAAAAAGTCTTTACCAGTGAAATTAAATAAAACCAAAGTATATAATTGTTCCAAAATGTTAAATCAAATAATGTTTAGTGCAACGAAAAAAACTAAGATGCTACAGCAGGTGCTTTTTAAATCAAATTAAGTCAATGTAATTTTAAGGTAAAATAAAGATGATCATCCTATAGGCTACAGAACTGATAGTATTTCATTTCTAAAGTGCATGCATGTTCTTCTTTAGGCTACAAAAAGAAGTATTTAGGCTTTGTCACAAGTTAGTCTGTTTCGTTCTAATCCGATCCAACACGTGAGAAGCTGAGCTGAACAAATGCTCAGGGTGGAGAGATAAGCTCGCGCAACTTCAGCTCGCGCAGGAAAGCGGATCTTCATTCCCTTCAGCGGATCTCGTCTCTTCCCTCAGTTATCCAGGTTCCGTTTGTAACACACAAGTGACATGTTTGCGAATGATTGCAATATAGGCGTATGTGCACGCGGGCGCACTTCCGGAAAAATCGGCAGAAAAATACAAAGAAAACCTGAGCTCCGGTTTTTGGCCGGTCAACCGGTGCATCCCTAGTAAAAATCCCTGGCCGAATGACCTCCTGCTTTAGACAAACACCAAGGTCATGTGGTCATTTAATTGCTGTCCGAATCCACATCTCTGAGTTTTCAAGAATATATCACTTCCAAATTCACTGTTTATATCCTTTTTGACCCCTGCAGAGCACCGTACGGTTGCGCTTCACTGTCATTTGGATGCATTTCTAGACTTGTATTTCTTTAAATGCTGGTGAGTATTTTCAAGAGCAATATATTTCATCACCGCTCAAAAAATAAAAGGAAGAAAACACGTAAACATTTGAATTGGGCCGTTATTTACGGCAGTATTTATTCTTATCATACCAGGCATATGATATTTTATTTACAGCATGTTATTGACCACGTGAGCAGCGCGTTCTCGATCACACAACTCTCCACCGTGAATAAATCACCCTCCGGATGCACAAGCTTTAGGTTTTATCACTGAGGTGGCATGCACATTTATTTTTACGACTTCCATGTGAGAAACAGAGGCAAACGGCGCATGAGATGCGTCACGACCAAACGTTAGCGATTGGTTATGGCAGATCCAGAGCGGCTCAGTTTAGTTTTTTTGGCTTCGTTTGAGAACAGATTTGTTAACTGCTCATTGCCGTTCTCTTTCAAAAATTATCACCTTCGCCGCAAGTTTGATTGACAGGCGATCTGACCAATCACATCGCCCAATCTGCCGTTTTGTCCGACAAAGCGGTCAGGAGAGTTAGTAGATTAACGTCAGTGGACTTGAACTTGGAAAAACGGTGTGTGCTGACGTCTTTCTGCGGTTGAAACAACATTTATTTTAGTGTTCATTCATGTTTATTTGATGCTTATCAATGAACTAGAAGGAAGAGATGATCGGTTCAGCTTTAACTGAGGCGCTACAGCGATCACCACACATTAAAGAGACACAAAACACTATTTATTGTTTACATTTCTTTAAAAAATTACAATTTCAAAGTTGAGACCTGTTTGTCGGCGTGTTGTCAGTGTCCTTTGCTCCTCGATGTATTTTCTCTACGTGAGAATGTGTGTGTGTGTGTGTGTGAGAGCGCAGCTTGTCGGACATAGCAACAGTAACTAAAGGGGGCGGGTCTTTGCGAACGGTCAATTCAAGTTTGGAGCAACTAAAATGTATGAGTACAAAATAAAAATATGCATTCTTGAATTCTTCCATCCATCCATCCATCCATCCATCCATCCATCCATCCATCCATCCATCCATCCATCCATCCATCCATCCATCCATCCATCCATCCATCCATCCATCCATCCATCCATCCATCCATCCATCCTCTTTCTTTCTTTCTTTCTTTCTTTCTTTCTTTCTTTCTTTCTTTCTTTCTTTCTTTCTTTCTTTCTTTCTTTCTTTCTTTCTTTCTTTCTTTCTTTCTTTCTTTCTTTCTTTCTTTCTTTCTTTCTTTCTTTCTTTCTTCCATCCACTCTCTTCCTTTCTTCATTCCTTCCATATTTCAATCCATCCATCCATCCATCCATCCATCCATCCATCCATCCATCCATCCATCCATCCATCCATCCATCCATCCATCCATCCATCCATCCATCCATCCACACATCCACCCTCTTCCTTCCTTCCTTCCTTCCTTCCTTCCTTCCTTCCTTCCTTCCTTCCTTCCTTCCTTCCTTCCTTCCTTCCTTCCTTCCTTCCTTCCTTCCTTCCTTCCTTCCTTCCTTCCTTCCTTCCTTCCTTCCTTCCTTCCTTCCTTCCTTCCTTCCTTCCTTCCTTCCTTCCTTCCTTCCTTCCTTCCTTCCTTCCATCCATCCACCCTCTTCCTTCCTTCCTTCCTTACTTCCATCCACTCTTCCTTCCTTCCATCCATCCATCCATACATACATACATACATACATCCATCCATCCATCCATCCATCCATCCATCCATCCATCCATCCATCCATCCATCCATCCATCCATCCATCCATCCATCCATCCATCCATCCATCCATCCATCCATCCATCCATCCATCCATCCATCCATCCATCCATCCATCCATCCATCCATCCATCCATCCATCCATACATCCATCCATACATCCATACATACACACATTTTTTAAAGTTTTGCCAACTTATTTGGGTTTACAGTGTATTTTTGATCAGATAAAGGCAGCTTTGGTGCACAGGAGAGACTTTTTTCAAAACTTTAAAAATCTTTCCAACCCCAAACTTCTGCACGGTAGATATATAACAAGATCATATTTAATGCTTTGCCTCATGAGATTCGAAATGATAACCTAAGCAGATCAAACAAAGACTGAACGTCATGAATTTGATTTTTGTTGTTGACACAGTGTCTCCGTTCTGACTGGACCTCGTCTGTTTTGTTTCAGATGCATCATCCGCCCAAATGCGATGGGACGCTTCAGCTTGCTGACGTCTGTCCAGATGGAGGGACATTTGTCTGGTAAAACATCATGTTGTTTCATCAAATAAACTCTCCCACCTGAACACATAGGCTGGTCTCACAGGATGCGTAGTGAGGATCTGTGCAGTAAATAAAATCTGTGTAGATTTCCAAAGCCTGAATTTATCGCTCAAGTGCTCTCGATCTCACTTCAGCAGAGGATCCAGGACTATAATGTCTATCCAACCGTGAACCCGAGGGAAAGAATGCAGCAGACTCAGATGTTATCAGCCTCTGGCTCACATTCACAGCTCTGATCCTGCTCCAATTAAAGTTGGAAAGTTTAAATTCCTCCCGTATTTATTTATTTATTGCATTGCCTGAAAACTCTCTTCACTCTCTTCCTTATTTCCATCCATCCATCCATCCATCAGTGGGAGTGGAGTGGCGTGATTTTGAATGGAGTGAGGAGCAGATTTTTTAAAAGTCGGAGCGTCATGGTTTTCACTCCACTACCGCTCCATCACGAGTACAGTTCCTGTCAACGGCCCATAATATAACTGTATTTTTATCCAGAACACACATGTTAAACACGTTTAACTAGCTTCAGTGCCGCCGCTTAGAGCCCTGCACGGGCCTCAAATCTAGGCCCTAGCCCGGCCCATGTCCGACAGATTTTCAAAATGGAGCTCGTGTTTTGTTAAAAAAAATGTATCCTCCCTATTACACATTGTTGCAGCCATTAAAATAGTTCAGTTTTGTTTTTAAAGGGCACCTATTATGCAAAATCCACTTTTACATGATGTTTGAACATAAATGTGTGTTGACAGTGTGTGTAAACAACCACCCTATAATGATAAAAATCCACCAAGTATTTTTTTTTAATCTCCAAAAATCATAAACAGTGTTTCAGAACAAGCTGTTCTCAGATTCTCTGCAGTGTGACATCACAGGCCCGCCCGCAAGGCTTGACTGACACTGCCATTTTAACACAGGAGATATTTATATGCTACGCCCTCTTCTAAAGACGGGGCGGGGATATGCAGCTCATTTACATTTAAAGCGGTACACACCAAAACAGCGCTTTTTATGGACAGGCCTCAAAATGACATTTTCAACAAGTTATAATAAATTATCTGTGGGGTATTTTGTGCTGAAACTTCACAGACACATTTTGGGGACACCCAAGACCAATATGACATCTTGTAAAAAGGGGCATAATAGGTGCCCTTTAATGTCAAAGTAGTTATATTTCGTTTCGTTTCTTTATTCTATTTTGTTTTGTTTGTTAAATTAAAGTTTTTGTTTTTTGACGACCAAGCGGCCAGCGGCTGACAGTGAGTTAACCACATTTGTTCAATTTCGCCTCTCAAATCAACACTTGACTTGTCTTGCTTATAATAAAATCTATAGATATAAAACACTTCAAGCATCACAATATCACCACCAACACCACCACAGTAAAAAGGCATTTTTGACAAGCTGAGGCAGGCTGATGCTGCTCGCAAACGAAACGGGCTACGCAATCTAAACATTTCGCTATATGCACATTTAATTTAGCCTGACGTCGTCATACTCAATTCTAGTCAGAATATGAGTCTGATCTGTTCTGTTGGGCTGTGATTATGGGGCGCGTTTCAACCGAACCAGGAAAGACATCAATTGGATAGACCTACAACCAATCAGAGCAACGGAGCGACGCATAACATTAGTTGTCAAATGTCAACAGAACTCAACTGACCTGTGTTGCCAAGTCCGCGGGTTGAAGCGACCACAATTATGTGATATACAGACCCAGGAATGCGAATTTTAGCAGGAAGCCCTGACAAAATAACACATATTTTACCCCCCAAATACCTTTTTTTCCTGGAGAACCCCCCCTGGAAAGCTATTGGGCTTGTTTTTGGCTAGTTTTGAGTAGAATTGTGCGGGTTTTGTTGTAAAAACTTGGCAACCCTGTCTGCACGCACGCTGGAATAAGTAACGTTAGAAGAAGAAGATGAGTGTAAACGATCTTTGCCGGTGTTGTAAAAAAAGAATTTAAGGAAACACAGAGAACTTACAACACCATCATCATTCCTGAGAGAAATAGTAAAGGTGAACGCATATACCAACAAGTTCTCCATTTAGGATTAGAACAAATTCAACCCAAGCGCCTTTGATGACGTGATGATGACGTTACTGTTGATCATCTGTCCATCATCGTCTAAAGCCCGCCCTGACAATTTCATTGGTCCGAAAAGTTTCTGTTCAGGCATAATTACTCCTCTACGGATCAAGTCCAGACCGAAATGCCAGAGTTAAAATGTTGTAGGCGGGGCTAAATTCGGCTGGCATCCAGGCTACATTTAACAGAGTTCACATCAACGAAAGCAACAGATATGAGCTGCATTTGATTCATCAGCTCATTTCAACATCAAAGACCGCAATATGAGAACGCGCAACCTAAGCACTGGTAAGAGCATTCAAGCCTTGTTTATACTCGACGCGTCCGCACGAGCGCGAGGGTGCACGCTGAAAAAATGACGTCAACGTGGAGTTCGCGTTGGGTGCGCAAGACCCCATTTCGCCTGGCGGTGTGCAGCACATTTTTTGTAACAGCGCACGCGACTCCGCATCCGAAGATGAGCGAGTTCTAGGCGAATCTAGCCGAGCATGACGTCTCATCACACCGGCGCCCAGTTTGCACGTACAAATTAGGTGCTTATATTTACAAAACGAGCCTACAAAAGCAGAAATAAGCCCATTTAAATAAAGATCCATGTTTAATAAATAAAAAAACCACGAAACTAAATGAAAATATTTAGTGAAATTAGGAAATATTTAAGAGTTTGTTAATTTAGTTGTATACATGTGTGCATATATTGTGTTCTCATGTCACAAGTAATATCAAGGTTTATTGAGTTTTACACGATTATTTTGTAGTGTGGTTGTTGGTGAGGTGTACTAAAATAAATATCGTCACCTGTGTAGCTATAAGGGGGGTAACTGTACACGTATTCGTACCGAACCGTTTCGGTACAGGGCTTTCGGTTCGGTGCGCGCGTGTACCGAACGGTTTCGAATGCAATCCTAAACAGTTAACAGTCGGCTTGTTTTAAGCGCGCAACACACTTCAATCCAAGTTCCCACACGAACATATTAAGTATTCAGTCCATTTTATCACGAAATTCAAATGATAAATGCCGTTTTGACACTCTTTTATGTGACGACTGATCTTATCATATGTCGTGTAATCGCTCAATCAGTGTTTCAACCGCGGAAAGACGTCACACAGCTTGTAAACAATTTCACGTAGCGTCATAATTTCTCCTTTTTTGGAGTGTTTTTTTTGTTGTTTTTAGTTGTAGGCGATATGAGACGCTAAACAGAGCTTTTTTAACCTGCATTAATGCCTCGCCAAGACAGCCCTTTTAATATTTGATATTAGAATAAATTTATGAATGAGTTCTAGGCGAATCTAGCCGAGCATGACGTCTCATCACACCGGCACCCAGTTTGCACGCACAAATTAGGTGCTTATATTTACAAAACGAGCCTACAAAAGCAGAAATAAGCCCTTTTAAATAAAGATCCATGTTTAATCAAAAAAAAAAAAATCCCGAAACTAAATGAAAATGTTTAGTGAAATTAGGAAATATTTAAGAGATTGTTAATTTAGTTGTATACATGTGTGCATATATTTTGTTCTCATGTCACAAGTAATAATATCAAGGTTTATTGAGTTTTACACGATTATTTTGTAGTGTGGTTGTTGGTAAGGTGTACTAAAATAAATATCGTCATCTGTGTAGCTACATTCTTCTACTTCTTCTCACCGCTGTTTCCTGATGGTTTATCCACCTGTTTCCGGGGGGCGCTACTGTAAAAAAGAACGTGGGTACAACTTCCGGTGAGGCGGCGGAAGTAGTATTCCAATGGTGTTTTGTGTGCTAGTTAGTGGAGAGGCTAAGTGTTTTTCGGATCATTGGCAAGGTTTCAAAATGATCATTTTTACTTTTTGTTTTATCAGATGGTGCCACAAGGGTTAAGTGAAGGTTACTGTGAAGCAACATTTACAGAATGACACACACTAAACATTTCATTTAGTACATTTATTAGTTAATTAATAATATCACAATACAATAAACAATTACATTTTTGTGTCCTTAATTGTCCTTTCTTACTTTACTGACCTTCCACAAAAGTTGAATGAATTCTATAAATGCACATAACAAATGTATGCAGTCGTTTAAGTCGGATACATTTTCTATCCGATACGAAAACGTGCGCATAAACTACGATGGAAATGCATAAAGTCCCGCTTGTTTACTTTGAACCGGAAGACGCTCCCACTTTTGACGCAAGGCTTCATCGGGCGTAGGAAACTTGTGGATAGAACAATTACTCCGAGTCGCCCTCTGTCGTTTCAAAGAATAGTACAGCGTCGAGCGCGTCGAGTATAAACGCCTCGTCCGTTTGGGGAGGAGCGCGCGCAGTCAGCGGAGGCTCACGCTGCGGAGCCAGGCGAAAGTATAAACAAGGCTTTAGGTCTCATTAGTTTTAATGAATATGATTGTATTTTTGAGCATCTGAGACTTTGCGTATTTTCAGTTTCACTTGCAGCAGTTTGCGTGTTGGCTTCATTTGCGGCAATGCGTGTTGCATAGCACCGTACTCAAAACAATGTGCAAGCCAGTCTTGTCAGTCGCGGTATCATGATCTCATGTTGTTTCCACCAGCGCAGCACATCTCATTGTTTCTTTTAATTAATGAATGTTATATATAGAGATGCACCGATTGCAATATTCTTGGCCGATTCCGATTTCCGATTTTTTGTTAATGAGATCGGCCGATACCGATTTTTGCCGATTCCGATTTTCTTTCTAAGAACTAAAATTGACAGCATATACAAACAAAAATCCACTTTATCTTCAAAGCAAAATTATTTTTATTCTAAAACAAATTATTAAACACTACAACAGGATCTTCTCGCACTTAAAAAAATAAGTGTTCTGTGCCTGGAAAGATGTAGAAATAACAAATAACTGAAAATCAGTTGCTTTATGAAACAAAACATTATAAATTTACCTTTTTTCTCTCTTTTACTTGTCTTACAAAAGTCAAAAGATCCTATGAATGAACAAACCTGAAGTGTACAGTACTCCTCCAAATAATAGTTCAGTTATTGGGTAATAAATGTTGCCAGCTAGTGATGTCACGGTACCAAAATTCCAGTAGCTGGTACCAATACCATAAACATTGTATTAATTTTACAGCTAAATGTTTTTTACTATATATTTTTTTATTTATTTAACCATTAAAAAAAGTATTAAATGTATTAAGTTTATTATTTATGATGATAATCATTATAAGTAAATAATACATAAACATTTAAAGGCTGTATGCTGTTTAAAAGTAAACATTGTTTATAAAAAAGATCAAGTGAAAAATAATCAACCATTTAAGCATAATTATTATTATTATTACATAGAGACAGCGCTAAATCTACTGTAGGCTACAATAGTAGCCCAATATATTCTGTCAATTAAATTTTTTTTAAACCAAACTTTTATTTTGACGGGTTGCTGTGAAGACCTTTGAGTGTCTGTGTTCATGATATGACAGTTTTCTCAAATGAAACAGTCAATTTTCATCCAGCGCCATGAAGTCCTTATTTTCTTTGTAATTGCTTTGGTCTTTTCGCTGCTTATACCAAGGAAAGATAGGAGAGGCTGCAGACCTGTGGCTGGCTCTGAGCTCTGGCCAGCTTCAGCCGTTTGACCTTTACTAACGTTACCTTCTTCAAACTGGGCATGTTCCGCGGGTGATGGAGTTTTAAGTGTCTAATTAGGTTTGTCGTGTTGTGCGCTTTCCTGGTGGTTCCCCCGCGGTTTATTTTAACCTTACAAGTTTTACAAATGGCATAATTAGCGTCTTCTTCGCTTGTGCTTACAGCCGCATGTAGACCGATCGGCTCAGAATCGGAGACGGCCGATCACCAATCTGGGCCGATCATGCAGAAATCAATCGGTGCATCTCTAGTTATATAAAACGAAGGAGAAGACTAAAAAAGGCCCGAAGCCCGGCCCGCATTTGAGGTATGACTTGGCCTGGAGCCCGCCGCTTCCACCACGCGCTGCGTAGGGCACCAAGTGCTCAGGGGCACCACAAGGAAATGCTCTCCACCCACCGCGGGCATCATAAAGTAATTGCGCTTTTTTTTGGGGATGTTATAGTTCAAGGATTTTTTTTGTACCTTCTACATACTGAATATGATCGGGTGAAAGCACATCTTAAACAGGTAGCACTTATTCACACACACAAGCGTTCTCTCTAATGCATTCAAACAATAGTATTTCAGGGCTTACCTGCTTACAGTCTGTATCTGATTTTGAATGAGCAGAAATCTGTAATGTATAGTGACCCGTAGATAAAATAACGGATGAAAACGTACTATTTTCATCTTTCCAAACTAAATTTGCACTGCAAAAAACAGCAATGATATTTAACTGTTAATGCTGATAAAGCCTAATGAGCTCGGCATGACGTAGGAAAAAATGTTTGCACACTATGTTCCAATAAACCACGTTGAAACTATCGCCTATTGTTTATTTATTTTTTCATTTAATGTATGTTATAAAGCGAACTTTTGTGATATTTCAGAGCTTGCTTAACCCTTTGGGGTTCTTCATTTATGGGTCACACTCAGGACCTTTAAGGGCGGGATTAAGATGAAAAAGATTTGAGTAAAATCAATGAAATATATTTTTGTTCAATAATATTTTTTCTTTTCTTTTTTGGTGTTTTGAGGTTATGATTTATGATTAATATTTATGCAATAATTATGACCCATTTTTTCCCATTGAATATAATAAAAAATGTATATATTTATATAATTTTATTTTTATTAAAGCTATATTTCATTTTAGAGTCAAGCCTAGGCCTCTTGAAAGCAATTTTTGTAAATGAGATCGGTGCCATCCGGTGGACACTTTGAGCATTTTTATCACGCAATAAAAAAATAGTCACACTCAGGACCTTCGGGTCAAAAATGACCCCCATAGGAAATGAATGGGAAATTGGCAAAAATATGTTTTTTTTTGTGCATACAATCTACAAATCAGCCAGGATGCAGAAAAAAGGACTCAACAGTGAAGGGGTGAATCTCTAAAACATCAAGAGTGCAAAACTCACACACACACACACACTTATACACACAAAAACACGCACACACAAATTAACGCGTGCCATTCCAAAAGCTAATTGTGTTTTTGTGTGTGTGTGAGTTTTTTTGTCTGTTTTGCACTCTTGATGTTTTAGAGATTCACCCCTTCACTGTTGAGTCCTTTTTTCTGCATCCTGGCTGATTTGTAGATTGTATGCACACAAAAAACTAATTTCCCATTCATTTCCTATGGGGGTCATTTTTGACCCAAAGGTCCTGAGTGTGACTATTTTTTTTACGACCACTTAGACTTTTCAAATCCTGTCCCCAGTTTTTTGGGTGGTTTCATATACCAAGTACCAATAAAGTCACCAAGTTTCGGACCATTCCGATGAAGCTACGATTTTTAACATAAAAAAAAAAAAGAATTTGGGTCAGAAATGACTGAAGAGCCCCAGAGGGTTTAATAGACTAGCGTTTATCCACAAATTTCCTCGGAGCAAAGACGGAGCAGTGTTTCTGATATCAGTGAGCGAGGAGTGGAGCGGGGAGTGGGAAATGGTAAACCCGGAGCGGAGCTGGAGTGGAGCGGAGTGATTATTGAATGCTTTGAGTGTGGAGGGGAAATGGCTGCCGCTCCACTCCGCTCACATACTCTGCCATCTCCATTCTCTTCCATATTTCCTTCCTTCCTTCCATCCATCCATCCTCTTCCTTCCATCTTGCTAATCCATCCATCCATCCATCCATCCATCCATCCATCCATCCATCCATCCATCCATCCATCCATCCATCCATCCATCCATCCATCCATCCATCCATCCATCCATCCATCCATCTATCCATCTATCCATCTATCCATTCACCCTTTTCCTTCCATCTGTCAATCCATCCATCCATCTATCTATCCATCCCTCCATTCATCCACTCACCCTCTTCCTTCCATCCCTCCATTCTTCCATCCATTCTTCCATCCACCCTTCCATCCACCCTTCCTTCCTTCCTTCCTTCCTTCCTTCCTTCCTTCCTTCCTTCCTTCCTTCCTTCCTTCCTTCCTTCCTTCCTTCCTTCCTTCCTTCCTTCCTTCCTTCCATCCATCCATCCATCCATCCATCCATCCATCCATCCATCCATCCATCCATCCATCCATCCATCCATCCATCCATCCATCCATCCATCCATCCATCCATCCATCCATCCATCCATCCATCCATCCATCCATCCATCCATCGTACTTTTAAGCACTTTTACTCAAGTGGAAATTTAAAAGGAGTATTTCTACTTTTTTGGAGTGTTTTTTGTTGTTGTATGTTTTTAGTTGTAGGCGATATGGGACGCTAAACAGAGTTTTTTTAACCTGCATTAATGCCTCGCCAAGACAGGCATTTTAATATTTGATATTAGAATACATTTGAGAATACATCTCAGCCTCCCCGGGAAAGTCTATGCCAGGGTACTGGAGAGGAGAATTCGGCCGATAGTGGAACCTCGGATTCAGGAGGAACAGTCTGGTTGTCGTGCCGGTCGTGGAACACTGGACCAGCTCTATACCCTCTACAGGGTGCTGGAGGGTTCATGGGAGTTTGCCCAACCAGTCCACATGTGTTTTGTGGATTTGGAGAAGGCATTCGACTGTGTTCCTCGTGGCATCCTGTGGAGGGTGCTCGGGGAGTATGGGGTCGGCGGCCCCTGCTTAGGGCTGTTCGGTCCCTGTACGACCGGAGCAAGAGTTTGGTCCGCATTGCCGGCAGTAAGTCAGACCTGTTCCCGGTGCATGTTGGACTCCGGCAGAGCTGCCCTTTGTCACCGGTTCTGTTCATAATTTTTATGGACAGAATTTCTAGGCGCAGCCAAGGGCCGGAGAGTGTCCAGTTTGGGGACCATACGATTTCGTCGCTGCTTTTTGCGGATGATGTTGTCGTGTTGGCCTCCTCAGACCAGGACCTTCAGCATGCACTGGGACGGTTTGCAGCTGAGTGTGAAGCGGCTGGGATGAGGATCAGCACCTCCAAGTCCGAGGCCATGGTTCTCAGTCGGAAAAGGGTGGCTTGCCCACTTCAGGTTGGTGGAGAGTTCCTGCCTCAGGTGGAGGAGTTCAGGTATCTCGGGGTCTTGTTCACGGATGGAACGGGAGATTGACAGACGGATCGGTGCAGCTTCTGCAGTGATGCGGTCGATGTACCGGTCTGTCGTGGTGAAGAAGGAGCTGAGCTGTAAGGCAAAGCTCTCGATTTACCGGTCGATCTACGTTCCTACTCTCACCTATGGTCATGAGCTGTGGGTCATGACCGAAAGGACAAGATCCCGGATACAGGCGGCCGAAATGAGCTTTCTCCGTAGGGTGGCTGGGCGCTCCCTTAGAGATAGGGTGAGAAGCTCGGTCACTCAGGAGGAACTCAGAGTAGAGCCGCTGCTCCTCCACATCGAGAGGGGACAGCTGAGGTGGATCGGGCATCTGTTTCGGATGCCTCCTGGACGCCTTCCCAGGGAGGTGTTTCGGGCATGTCCAACCGGGAGGAGGCCCCGGGGAAGGCCTAGGACGCGCTGGAGAGATTATGTCTCCCGGCTGGCCTGGAAACGCCTTGGGGTTCCCCCGGAAGAGCTGGAGGAAGTGTCTAGGGAGAGGGAAGTCTGGGCGTCTCTGCTTACACTGTTGCCCCCGCGACCCGGCCCCGGATAAGCGGAAGATGATTGATGGATGGATGGATGGAGAATACATTTATGATATTTTAAGATTAATTCAACATTTTGCCACGTTTTGCATAATTTGATGCACATGATGCAAATATTTTTTTGATAATGTTAAAGGGTTAGTTCACCCCAAAATGAAAATTCTGTCATTAATTACTTACCCTCATGTCGTTCGACACCCGTAAGACCTCAAGATCTTCAGAACACAAATGAAGATATTTTAGTGTAAATCTGATGGCTCTGAAAGGCCTCCATTGGCACAATGGCACGGTTCACTCTCAAGACCCTTAAAAGGTACTAAAGACGTCGTTACAAAGTCCATCTCACTACAGTGGTTCTACAATAACTTTATGGATTGACGAGAATAGTTTTTGTGCGCAAAAAAAACCTAAATAACGACTTATATAGTGATGACGATTTCAAAACACGGCATCATGAAGCTTCGAAGCGTTATGAATCAGTGAGTCGATTCATGATTCGGATCGCGTGTCAAACTACTGAAATTTGGCGATCCAAACCGCTGATTCGACTCACTGATTCATTACGCTTCGAAGCTTCATGATGCCTTGTTTTGAAATCGGTCATCACTATATAAGTCGTTATTTAGGATTTTTTTGCGCACAAAAACTATTCTCGCTGATTTATATAGTTATTGTAGAGCCACTGTAGTGAGATGGACTTTGTAACGACGTCTTTAGCGTCTTTTAAGGGTCTTGAGAGTGTAAAGTGCATTGAGCCAATGGAGGCCTTTCAGAGCCATCAGATTTACACTAAAATATCTTCATTTGTGTTCTGAAGATGAACGGAGGTCTGACGGGTGTCGAACGACATGAGGGGAAGTAATTAATGACAGAATTTTCATTTTTGGGTGAACTAACCCTTTAAGCGATTTACTTTTTTTGCAATGTATGTACATTTATTCAAATGTGTTTTCCCACAGTAAATATTGCAATAGTGACATTCACATAACAAACGGAACATGTTGAAAATCTGCTTGTTTGATTTAAATCAACCTCTCGGACATAAAAGTTCCCCTTGTTGAAAAAACACTAGAAAGGCTGCAAAAGCATTTCAAGATAAGATTCATATCAGGAAACCCATCTGCAGTATCACAACAACCAGTCTGCTGTTGTTTTGAGTGAAGACACAAACGTTACTTTAGACGTCTCTGTAATTAACACCAATCAAAAATGACGCTTTGTGTCAAACTGTAGAAGTTTAAACTTTTAAAGGCTTTCTGACGTGCTGTGTGTAAGTGTCAGGGCTGTTTTGGTGGAGATGGAGGGATGAGATTGACCTGATTAATAGTTTGAGAACCTTCACAGTGAAGCAGGAGGTCAGCGTGACTGCTCGTAGTTTCACTGATCTCTTCAGTAGAGCTTATGTGAAAATCAAAGGCCAAAAAGAAAAGAAGTTCTGACAGATCTTAGTGCTCGTCTCCATCCTGATTCGCTAATGCTGTCTTTCATCTCCGCGGTCGCTGCCATCTCGCCAGTTACGGTCGCATCGCCATGGCAATGTGCAGAAAACAAATGACTAGCCGTGATGTCATAGTTGGACAGCTTTATTTGCACCCACAGAGTGGAAGACGAGGACTGTGGGAGTGCAGGATTCTGGCAGGTCAGCAGGGCTGTGCAGTAACTCTAGAGGAGGATGCTACTGTATCCTATTGTTTCTCTGTGCTACCTGCAGTCAATGCGCTTTAAAAGGTTACAGTTAGCATGACAAAAGAAATCCGACTGGAACAAGCCCTTCTCTTAACCCACTGGATCACTGCAGAGCAGGAGAGCAGTGTGAAACTCATCACGCTAGCCCACATCTGAGCTGCAGAGGATGACTGTCTGTCTGTCTGTCTGTCTGTCTGTCTGTCTATCAATCATTCTATCTATCTATCTATCTATCTATCTATCTATCTATCTATCTATCTATCTATCTATCTATCTATCTATCTATCTATCTATCTATCTATCTATCTATCTATCTATCTATCTATCTATCTATCTATCTATCTATCGTTCTATCGTTCTATCGTTCTATCGTTCTATCGTTCTATCGTTCTATCGTTCTATCTATCTATCGTTCTATCGTTCTATCGTTCTATCGTTCTATCTATCTATCTATCGTTCTATCGTTCTATCGTTCTATCTATCTATCGTTCGTTCTATCTATCTATCTATCGTTCGTTCTATCTATCTATCTATCGTTCGTTCTATCTATCTATCTATCGTTCGTTCTATCTATCTATCTATCGTTCGTTCTATCTATCTATCTATCGTTCGTTCTATCTATCTATCTATCGTTCGTTCTATCTATCTATCGTTCTATCTATCTATCGTTCGTTCTATCTATCTATCGTTCGTTCTATCTATCTATCGTTCGTTCTATCTATCTATCGTTCGTTCTATCTATCTATCGTTCGTTCTATCTATCTATCGTTCTATCTATCGTTCTATCTATCGTTCTATCTATCGTTCTATCTATCGTTCTATCTATCGTTCTATCTATCGTTCTATCTATCGTTCTATCTATCTATCGTTCTATCTATCTCTATCGATCGTTCTATCTATCTATCTATCTCTATCGATCGTTCTGTCTGTCTGTCTGTCTGTCTGTCTGTCTGTCTGTCTGTCTGTCTGTCTGTCTGTCTGTCTGTCTGTCTATCTATATATCTATTGTTCTATCAATCGATCGTTCTATCTATTGATCATTCTATCTATCTATCTATCTATCTATCTATCTATCTATCTATCTATCTATCTATCTATCTATCTATCTATCTATCTA
>NC_137113.1:46585359-46592859 GCF_949357685.1 Gobio gobio | reverse complement strand
CCTTCCATCCATCCATCCATCCATCCATCCTCTTCCTTCTATTTGTCAATCCATCCATCCATCCATCCATCCATCCATCCATCCATCCATCCTCTTCCTTCTATTTGTCAATCCAATCCATCCATCCATCCATCCATCCATCCATCCACCCTCTTCCTTTCATCCATCCATCCATCATGGGCTTCTTTTGGACCTTTTATAATATCGCTCTGCAATTTACATATACGTGTACAGGGAGTGCAGAATTATTAGGCACGTTGATTTTCTGATCATATTTTTTTTCCAGGCACATTGACCAATTCCAAACCACAGTAATCCTAATAACTACTATTGATTTAGAATTTAATAATGTATAAGTGATATATAATTGTTCATGAAGGCTGAAATGAAAAACACCTTATATTCGGGTGTGCAGAATTATTAGGCATGTTTTCTTTTACAGATAAATTGAGCCAAAAAAGAGATTTAACTCAGAATGAAAAGTCAAAAGTATTAAATGCCCATGAGAAGATGAAATACTAATGCAATACTAGACATTGCAGTTAAGGCATGACCATTGGACAGTGAAATGCTCGTTGGGTCAGCAGGATCAGACAAAAACATGTGGCGGAGAAAAGACACCTGTTAACCGCAAAAGAATTAAGAATTAAGGTGAAGAATTAAGGGTGAAACCATCAGGAACCCTTTAGTCTCCAGCGCCACCATTTTCCAGAGCTGAACCTACCTGGAGTCTCCAGAAGTGAAGGTGTCAGGATCTCAGAGACTTCAGTTAGGTAAAGAATCCTAAAAAATGACCCCCACTAGATAAGAATCACAAGCTGAAGTGTTGTAAAATACATGAAGAAGGTTTTTTATAGGCTTTATGGACAGATAGGTGAGAATGACTCTTGAAGGACCAGCACCACATCCTCTAGAACCACTGTTTGAAGAAATCATCTTCCAGAATCTGGCAGTACGTTTTGGGAGTTCATTTTAGTCCATCCTGAAGTCCGTTTTGCAGAGATGGACTAAAAATGAACTCCCAAAACGTACTGCCAGATTCTGGAAGATGAATTCTTCAAACAGTGGTTCTAGAGGATGTGGTGCTGGTCCTTCAAGAGTCATTCTCAACCTATCTGTCCATAAAGCCTATAAAAAAACCTTCTTCATGTATTTTACAACACTTCAGCTTGTGATTCTTATCTAGTGGGGGTCATTTTTTAGGATTCTTTACCTAACTGAAGTCTCTGAGATCCTGACACCTTCACTTCTGGAGACTCCAGGTAGGTTCAGCTCTGGAAAATGGTGGCGCTGGAGACTAAAGGGTTCCTGATGGTTTCACCCTTAATTCTTCACCTTAATTCTTAATTCTTTTGCAGTTTACAGGTGTCTTTCTCCGCCACATGTTTTTGTCTGACCCTGCTGACCCAACGAGCATTTCACTGTCCAATGGTCATGCCTTAACTGCAGTGTCTAGTATTACATTAGTATTGCATCCTTCTCATGGGCATTTAATACTTTTTGACTTTTCAGTCAGAGTTAAATCTCTTTTTTGGCTCAATTTATCTGTAAAAGAAAACATGCCTAATAATTCTGCACACCTGAATATAAGGTGATTTTCATTTCCAGCCTTCATGAACAATTATATATCACTTATACATTATTAAATACTAAATCAATAGTAGTTATTAGGATTACTGCGGTTTGGAATTGGTCAAATGTGCCTGGAAAAAAAATATGATCAGAAAATCAACGTGCCTAATAATTCTGCACTCCCTGTATATATGTGTTTGAATATATATATATATGCTAAAGTTGTGTGGTCTACATTTATGAGCCATTTCTGCTTGTTTTAATTAAGATCAACACCTCAAACATAAAACTTCCCCTAGTCGAAGAAACACCTGCTTACAAAATGCACACTGGCAAAAAGCACTTCAGATAAGATTTATATCAGGAAACCCAGCCGCAGTTTCATAACAAGACACACAAACACACACATTCACACAGTCTAAAAATAGCCTGCAGATTTTTCTTGACTGTTTTCCTCTGCGTTACAGGTGGCGGAAGACGACAGGTTTCATCCGTCACGTGAAGAAGCGTGGAAGACATCGCTCATCAAACACACAACGCGGCCTGGGATTTTACCAGCGTTTCTGGAACAAACACAACTGCCATGCTAACACCCCTGCTGTTCATTATCCCACGGAGATCTTTTCATCCAGTGCAACACTTTGGGGACCGTCAAAGCGCTCAGCTCGTGAGAGATTTACTCGTCTGGAGAGCGTACGGCTGTCCTCGACCTCCCAGCTTTTGTCAGCGGCGGTTTGGAAGCGCTTGAACATCTGTATGTGCCTCCAGTTGTTTGTAATAGTGATGGTGTAAGGAGAGAGAGACACCCTTTTCTCTTTCTGAGCCCCCCCCTTCCTCCTCAAATCCCACATCAGTCCATCTGGTTTATGTTTGTTTGGCTAAGTCTGGACCGAAGCTGCTTTTCGAACTCTTGCTGCTGGCTGTTTTGGGGTCCAGATGGCTTTATCGCTGTCCTTCATGGGTCGTCTGTGATGAGGAAGCCCTTCCCTATACGTTGATCCTCTGAGATTAGTGTCCAGTGGTGAAGCGTTGGTCATTTATGCATATAAGGGCAGCGTTTGCGGCCAAATCGACTAACGTCAGGCCTCTATGCTTCTGCTTCTGCACTGAATTTGTAAATACGTGAGTCAGATGTTGGCGAGAACACTTCAAAAAACGGCCTCCCGCATCAGACGTTGAAATACAACATCAATGCAAAGCAAAGATGAGCGTGTAAATGTATATTTGCATCTTCTTGTGAGGGTTTTACGGTGAACTGTCATCGCAAACAGAGCTGAAATGTTTGTAGGTTGCTTTGTAATATACAAAACCATCATTTGTGGCTTTGTATCGGGTTAATTTGTTTTCACCAACCGTGATGTTTGAGATTCTTGGTCGATGGAGCACAATAAATCCAACCGTTTCCATCATTTACTCAATGTGGATCATCATTATGCTCAATTGTCATTTTGAATGTTGACATCATCCCACAAACTACTGGCAGACAATGATAAATTATTATAAAAGAGTTTGAACAGTATTTGCGGCGTTATTCGTATAACATTGGGGTTTTTCGGTCACATGGGTTTGTGTGTTTAGTTTAAGAAAAGCTTTGGATGTTTACATCATATCAAGAGATGGTAATGTTTGCTAATATATGTAGTATTGCTTCATTCTTTAGGATTGTTACACATTAAGATCCTAAAATAACATTAAATGTAATCTACAGCACATTTCTATGTAAATTAGGCTTGTTTATACACAAGCTATGCCCTATATTCTTGCTTCAGTCAGCGCTATTGTGCTCGTAGGATCTCGGTTAAGAGACCTGCTGATATTTTAAACATGTTTGCAGCGTTTCATGATTTGCATTTTTCCCTTCAAGTGCTAAAATAACGCAGACAGTGTATGCAAATGAATGCCGCTATCAGCGGATCGATTCATTCTGGATGAAACCCATGCACAAGAAGTTTACTGTCTAGACTTGGTTTGAGGAGGTTAACTCGGTTTACGAGGTTGGGGAGAAACTAGAGAAACTTTCACATTCAATATCCGTGTTTCCAGCCACATATGTTTATGCAAATGTTGGGATATCACATAAAAAACACTGGATGGAAATGCCCGGTTGCACATTAAATCTTACAATGTGCATTAAAACGTATGCGCTCAAATGAGGCCAAGGTGCCATTGAGTCTGTCTCAGTAGTTTTTACTAATATTTTAAATTGAACTGGATAGAAAATTTAGTGAAGACAAACTTTTGCCGCCATTACCAGTACCAGCTCGACTCGACTCGGCTCGGCTCGGCTCGCTTTTCGCTCCGTTTTCCATTGCAGATAGTACCTCCACAATAGTACCTGGTCGTCATAGCGACGGCGCAGGAAGGTTTTTCGTTCGTCATTGCCCCATCAAGCTCTCGCTGGATCCTCTCTTCGGCAACCAAACAAAGGAAACCTCCTCGTTTGACCACGGCGTATTCTTCCGAGTTGCCATAATATAAATGGGTATATCACGCAATCTCTGGCCAAACTATTTAAAAATGGAGTTATTCCATAGACCGTGAAAAAAATATTCAGGATACTCCGTCTGGTGCGTGCAATGATGACTCTGTGAATTGTGACGATTCTCTCTGACCAATCAGCAGTCTGCTGTGTTTTCACGTCACATTTTAGTATCGCCTCAGCTCACTCAGAACCTCGCCGGAGGTGATTCGAAAAAAAGTACCTGGAAGCAGGTACAGGTACAACTTTTACACAGTGGCAAACCAAGCTGGTACTGTGTAGTGGAAAAGGGCCATTTGATGTGGCTTGTGGAAGCCTGAAGAATTTTTAAAAGCTTTGGTTTGTAAAGGTTTTCAGTCTGAAATTGTTTAAAGTAGTTTTAAAGCTAGTTAGTCAGTCAGATCTGTTAGAAAAGATATAGGAACTCCAGTCAGACCAGTCTGAAGGTCTGATCCGAGTTTAGTGGTTGTAGAGTTAAAGGTGGGGTAGGTAAGAATGATCTAAAACACTTTTGTCCAAATTTGTTTAAACTGTCTTTATATGTCAATACATAATTAAAATTTAAGTACTCTGAAAAAGAGAGTATAAAAATCGAGTGACTCTAGACTTTTTAATCTGCAATAAACACCGCTCATTATTTTCGTTCGGGCCGAAACAGGTGATTGGCTTGGGCGGCTGTCACTCTCTCTCGCTACCATGGCTACCGCCGCTTTTGCTCCAGGATCTGCCCACATGCACCCCAGTGTTGCCAAGGGCTGCTTCAGCACTGTTGCGGCGGCTGTTTTTCATGTCCGCGGGTTGAAGCGACCCCAATTATGTGATATTTTGCCCCGGGATTTGCGAATTTTTTGCAGGCAGCCCTACCAAAAAGACACAAATTTTACCCCCCAAACGCAGAGAAACACGATTGGGCTTGTTTTGGGCTAGTTTTGAGTAGCAATTGGGCGGATTTTGTTGTGAAAACCTGGCAACCCTGGCGCACCCGTTTGATTTGAGTTCAAGAGGCTGTATTTCTGCTGGACAGGTAATCTTTCATTTTGATTATACATTTTTTTGGTTTATGTTTTCATGAAGCATGTCTCACTAGCACACATAGCTGCCTAATATAGCTAACATAACATTACTTAGCATAAAATTACAATGTTATACACTTATGAGCCATTAGTAGAGATGATAAATACTCAATATGCTTAGCTCAAGTTGATCGCTGTCGTGTTGAATTTCGCAAAATGTAACTTTAGATAACAAATGTGTAAAAGCTAGTACTTTTTTTAGAACTAAGTTAGCTTTAGCTGCTACCCTCTGTCTAAACTCTTTCACCATGTTCACCGGGAACTTTACCTGCACGTTTATTTCGGCCCTTGGTTTGTTTTTATATACTCTACCAATGTTTTTATCTTGTATCTGTGTGTGTTGTAGACACTGTGTTGTGTGTGTATTTTAAACTTTACCAGTATCGTTATTCTAGCTTGAGAGTGAGTACTAAAATACATCTTATTTGTTTATATTCATAATGATAAAGTTAGATTTTTTATTACATGTGATTCTGACATGATGTCACTACATGAACTTCTTCTCCGCTCGCCTCCGGTAAATAATGCGTCTTTCAGCTGAGCTGATCGTGGTTGGCGTAGCGCGTTCATGTGTTTTGGGGGCGTGGCTTTGGAAAGAGCCCAGAAGGGAGAAGGTGGAGTGAATGGAAATAATGAGCTGTCTTTAAAACAGTCGTGAGAGGCCTACAGACACTCAACTTTTATACTTTCTTTTTCTGAGTACTTACATTTTAATTATGTATTAATATATAAATCCTACCTACCCTACCTTTAAAGCTCTAGGAGGAGTTACAGCCAGAAGAAGAATAATACATTTAAATAGTATTTCAGTAAGATGGGTGGAGGGATGGATGGATGGAATGATAGATAGAATGATGTATGATTACAGATTGGATGGATGGAATGATAGAACAATGGATGGATGGGTGGATGGAACAATAGATATAACGATGGATTATAGATTGGATGGATGGAACAATAGAATGATGGATGGATGGAATGATAGAACAATGGATGGATGGATGGATGGATGGATGGATGGATGGAATGAATGAAAGATAGAACGATGGATGGACGGACGGCTGGATTATAGATTTGATGGATTGAACGATAGACTGATGGATGGATGTATGGTAGATTGAATGGATGGATGCAATGATAGAACAATGGATGGATGGAAAGGTTATAGATTGGATGGATGGAACGATAGATAGTCCGATGGATGGATAGATTATAGATTGGATGGATGGAACGATAGATAGTCCGATGGATGGATAGATTATAGATTGGATGGATGGAACGATAGATAGTATGATGGATGGATAGATTATAGATTGGATGGATGGAATGATAGATAGTATGATGGATGGATGGTTGGATGATAGATTGGATGGAGCGATAGAATGATGGATGCAATGATAGATAGAATGATGGATGGACGGATGGATTATATATTGGATGGATGAAACGATAGATAGAATGATGGATGGACAATGGATGGTAGATTGGTTGGAGCGATAGAATGATGGATGGATGGATGATAGATTGAATGGAACGACGGATGGATGGATGGAACGATAGATAGTAGGATGGGTGGATGGATGGATGGCTGGATGATATATTGGATGGAGCGATATAACGATGGATGGGCGGATGGATGATATATTGAATGGAACGATAGAATTATGGATGGATGGATAGATGAATGGATAGATGGAACGATAGATAGAGTGTTGGGCGATGGATGGATGGATGGAGCGATAGATAGTATGATGGATGGATAGAAAGGTTATAGATTGGATGGATGGAACGATAGATAGTCCGATGGATGGATAGATTATAGATTGGATGGATGGAACGATAGATAGTCCGATGGATGGATAGATTATAGATTGGATGGATGGAACGATAGATAGTATGATGGATGGATAGATTATAGATTGGATGGATGGAATGATAGATAGTATGATGGATGGATGGTTGGATGATAGATTGGATGGAGCGATAGAATGATGGATGCAATGATAGATAGAATGATGGATGGACGGATGGATTATATATTGGATGGATGGAACGATAGATAGAATGATGGATGGACGATGGATGGTAGATTGGTTGGAGCGATAGAATGATGGATGGATGGATGATAGATTGAATGGAACGACGGATGGATGGATGGAACGATAGATAGTAGGATGGATGGATGGATGGATGGCTGGATGATATATTGGATGGAGCGATATAACGATGGATGGGCGGATGGATGATATATTGAATGGAACGATAGAATTATGGATGGATGGATAGATGAATGGATAGATGCAACGATAGATAGAGTGTTGGGCGATGGATGGATGGATGGAGCGATAGATAGTATGATGGATGGATAGATGATAG
>NC_137113.1:46557859-46575359 GCF_949357685.1 Gobio gobio | reverse complement strand
TTAATTAGTAAAACATTTTTGTATTGATTCCCAGCACTAGAATATTTATATCCGTATTAAGGTCAGTATCAGCAGACGCAAAGCGGCATTAAAGGCGACAACTTTTAAAGTTAAGTAAATGGTAAAGGCTCTTTGTGGTTTCTCGGTTTGATCGATTTGAGCAGCAATAAACGACGCAAAACATATGCATAAGATTGTGTCTTATAGTGATTCCAACAGTATCGCTTCCTGCCCTCCATCTGCATTTCGCGCCATAGCAGTGACGCCACGTGCAAACAAACTATTATTTTGAATTCTGTCAGAGATGAGGGGAAGAAAAAATCCCAAAACCCGACGCGAGAAACAAGCCAGAGAAATTTCCAAATGAAAATAAGCCATGCACACACATTACAACAGCAGTGTCAAACTAAACAAAAGTTCACATGGTGGAAAATGTTACGAGTGCTGTGTGCATTTTCATGCGTCCACGAGCCCGCAGCGTTTGGTGTGGTTTGGAGGGATGGCCGTTCATAAGCGAGGGGCGGCAGTGTTGTCACACACCGCAAACGCGGCCACACCCGGGACTCCCTTTGAGGCCTTCACGTCCATGCATGATGTGCTCGATCTCACACAGCCAATTAAGACATTTGAATGAGCGCATAAACACGCAGGCGGCAGGTCAAGCCTCATTTAGTTTAGTGTGGAACTGTCACTCAGTAATAGATGAGGTGGATGTGTGACCCGCTCGCCTGCGCCCATACACTGACCAGATATCCTGCTTCTGTTCAACGTTCATCACACACACAGCTTTAGCTGTTTCTTCTTCTTCCTCGCGCACGGCCTTTAGGATGCAGTCGCCGCTGTCATCACCCATGACACACTCCGTCCTGTCTTCTGCTGTCGCCGGCGGGAAATTATGACTCCCATTATGACTCCCATTTACCCCTCTTTCTTCACCTGGCTCATGGAAAGTAAAACAGAGACAGACTTTCCCTTCGGCCTGGACAGAAGCTGTTGTTTAGGACACTGGAGAATATTCCGGCGCTGTGGCGTCAGCGGTGTGTCTTCAGCATGTGTCGTTCTCTTATGTTTGACGGCGTAAATCATCCTGCAAAAACTAAAACTGACAGGACTTGGGACATTTAGATGAAGATCGTTTAGAACTGGAAAGCAATGACAGTATAAATATAGACCAGGGGCAGGGCGTCTCTTTTCTGTTGCTGCACGATCAAGGAATTATTTATTTGCTTGTATGTATGTATGTATGTGTGCATGTGTGTGTGTGTGTGTGTGTGTATGTGTGTGTGTGTGTGTGTGTGTGTGTGTGTGTGTGTGTGTGTGTGTGTGTGTATGTGTGTGTGTATGTGTGTGTGTGTGTATGTATGTGTGCATGTGTGTGTGTGTGTGTGTGTGTGTGTGTGTGTGTGTGTGTGTGTGTGTGTGTGTGTGTGTGTGTGTGTGTGTGTGTGTGTGTGTGTGTGTGTGTATGTATGTATGTATGTATGTATGTTTGTGTGTATGTATGTATTTATTTATTTATTTATTGTTCTTACATTTATATATTTATTTATCTTTTATTTATTTATTTATTGTTCTTACATTTATATATTTATTTATATTTTATTTATTTATTGTTCTTACATTTACATATTTATTTATTTATGTTTTATGTGTTATTTATTATTTTTTATTTATTTATTATTGTTCTCACATTTATATGTATTTTTTACAAATATGTTTTGTTATTTATTTATTGTTCATACATTTATATATTTATTTATTTATCTTTATCTAATTTATTTATTTATACATTTATTTATAAATACATTTATTTAATTATCTGTTTGTTCTTACATTGATTTATTTATCTTTTTTCTTACTTTAATTTATTTTTATTTATGTATTTGTTTATGTAACTTTTCCTTTTTTATATTTATTTATTTATTTATTTATTTATTTATTCATTCATTCATTCATTCATTCATTCATTCATTCATTCATTCCTTCATTCATTCATTCATTCATTCATTTTTTAATTATTTATTTATTTTTCTTTTTTCTTTTTTTCTTACATTTATTTATTTATCTGGATGCTATTTGATTGATTGATTGATTGATTGATTTATATGGTTATTGGATTGATGGATGGATTGATTGATTTATATGGTTATTGGATTGATGGATGGATGGATTGATTGATTTATATGATTGTTATTTGATTGATTGATTTATTGATTTATCAATTGATTTATATGGCTATTTGATTGATTGGATTTATTGATTTATATGGTTGTTATACGATTGATTGATTGATTGATTGATTGATTGATTGATTGATTGATTGATTGATTGATTGATTGATTGATTGATTGGGTTGTTATTTATTTATTTATTTATCTTTTTGTTCATACATTTTATGTATGTATTTATTTAATTATTTTTGTATATCAGATTCTGTTAATTTATTATCTCAGTATGTATTGAAACGAACAGGAATGGCATCTCTCTGCCGCTGCCGCTCCGCTATAGCATCAACTGCTCGTCGTGTTTCCTGATATTCACAGCAAACCGTAACCGCCGTCAATTATGCATGCGAACATTTACATAAAAATAAGCCTCATTCGCATGCCGAACATCTATTTAGTGTCCCTTTACACCATAATAATCTGCAATAGAGCATGCAGATGTGTTATCATACGTTATTACAGACGAGTATCATAAATCATTATGTAAGCATGGCTTTTTAATGATTGCAGATTGATGCTTTGGATGGCATTACTGTGTCCGATTGACGTCAGAGGCGTTTGATTAATGAAGAGGTTCAGTCAGCCGTCAGCTATGTGCGATTTCATCCTCCACTTGCATATGTAAGAAGGGCCAGCGCTTAAAGCCCGGATTAAAACGGCTAATACTCACTTCTGCTGCATCACTCTGAATCACCGCGTCTTGCATTGCTCGCTACTAACCCAACAAATAGGAGTTTCCCAGTTTTGTGGTTCCCGCATCCCTAGAGAGGCTTTGTCAGGATTGCAAACTTAATTGCATGTGACTTTGTGCTCCATGCCAAACGCTGTAAGATCTGCTGGGACTGACAAGGGGGCTTAAAAGGGAGAGTATCTCCTCAGTGGCCTGCACATGTACCGGATTATCGGACATTTGTAAGTGGGTAGATAGTGTTACCCCTCCCTAATTTTCCAGCGTTTAACGTCTACCTCGCCGCAATTTTGCCTGTCCGCCTGCCACGGAGTCCTGTTACTCGGTAAGAAATGACTCCTGGATAAATCCCATAATCCATCCGTTCCGCCCTCCTGCGTGGAGGTGTTTTTCTGAGAGTGTACAACAACGCAATGGCCAGTTCTGCTCCGAAAAACACAAGTGAAGCGTTGGGATAAGCGTTCAGGAGACCCTTGTTTTTGTCCTGTCCGCTCAAAAGGCCTCGATCATCATAACGGCGACTGAGATGTTGCTCTCTAGCTCTGTTCAAAGAAAGCTTTGTTTGTCGCGCTCTGCTGAAATCCGTGCCGGAAAGCTGAAGCTGCTCGGATTATTATCAGCAAGACCCTGAAATTGCTCGGATTGTCCTCTTGCTCCGTTTTGTCATTCGATCCGCGGGTCGCTTATTAGAAGTTCCCCGGTGGATCAAAAAGTTCATTCAGTTATTAAATCCACTTCAGAGATGGGCCTTTAAGATCCTGCTTATTTATTTGCTTCATTTGATTGAATAATCTGTGTAATCAGTTGCAAACCTTACCAAAACTTTTTTTGTTCTTTTCTTCATGCATGCATGCCTTCTTGATGATGGCTGGGTTTTTTTTTCATGGTTGTTCCAAATACCCCATTTTCTATTTGTTGCAAAGTTTGTTTTTTTTTAAATACATCAAATGTAGTGATACACTGCAATTTCCAAGTTGTAAATAAACCAAAGATTATTGGAGTAGACATTAAAAGACTTTTTAAAATACTTCAACATGCCATTTCTTTCTAATAATTGTGAACATTACAAGCAATTTCTGAGTAAATTTATTTATTTATTATCTTTTGTTTTTAAATTTATTTATTTATTTATTTATTTATTTATTTATTTATTTATTTATTTATTTATTTATTTATTTATTTATTTATTTATTTATTTATTTTTTTATTTATTTATTTATTTATTTATTTATTTATTTATTTATTTATTTATTTAGTTATTTATTTTTTTATTTATTTATTTATTTTTTTATTTTTTTATTTATTTATTTATTTATTTGTTTGTTTGTTTGTTTGTTTGTTTGTTTGTTTGTTAGTTTTTTTTTATTTTTTGTTTATTTATTTATTATCTGGTGTTATTTATTTATTTGTTTGTTTATCTGTCTTTTGTTTTTACATTTATTTATTTATTTATGTATTTATTTATGTATTTATTTATGTATTTATTTATGTATTTATTTATGTATTTATTTATTTATTTATTTATTTATTTATTTATTTATTTATTTATTTATTTATTTATTTATTTATTTATTTATTTATTTATTTATTTATTTATTTATTTATTTATTTATTTATTTATTTATTTATTTATTTATTTATTTATTTATTTATTTATTTATTTATCTTTTTGTTCTTACATTTATTAATTTATTTTATATATTATATATTTTATATCTATATAATATTATATATATTATAATATTTTATATATATATATATATATACTATTTTTCCATTTATTTATCTTTATTTATTTATTTATTTATTTATTTATTTATTTATTTATTTATTTATTTATTTATTTATTTATTTATTTATTTATTTATTTATTTATTTATTTATTTATTGTTTGTTTGTTTGTTAGTACATTTATTTATTACATTTATTTATTTGTTTGTTAATTTGTTTGTTCTTACATTTTCTTTTTACATTTTATGTATGTATGTATGTATGTATGTATGTATGTATGTATGTATGTATGTATGTATGTATGTATGTATGTATGTATGTATGTATTTATTTATTTATTTATTTATTTATTTATTTATTTATTTATTTATTTATTTATTTATTTATTTATTTATTTATTTATTTATTTATTTATTTATTTATTTATTTATTTATTTATTTATTTATTTATTTATTTATTTATTTATTTATTTATTTATTTATTTATTTATTTATTTATTTATTTATTATCTATTTATTTAATAATTTTTGCATTTCAGATTCAAGACTTTACTTCAACATGCCATTTCTTTCTAATAATTTGTGAAACTTTACAAGCAATTTTCGAGTAAACATATTTTCAAATCCTACACTTTTCTTTTCAGCATAAAAATGAAAGGCAATGCAAACCTTGAACAATCATAATACATGTTATTCAATCTTCTGAAGTAGATAGTTTTGAGTAAGTAACTGAAATTTAAGTGAAAATGAATTGCATTTTGTTTTTGTTTTCATCTCATCTGATTGGACAACATATGAATGGACAATGCAAATACAAAAGTGTGTGTGTGTGTGTGTGTGTGTATATATATATATATATTGTACATTCTAAGGAAAATAGCAACATGAACATTCTTCAAACTATCTTTTTTTTGTGTTCACCAGAAGAAAGTAAGTCTTACATGTTTGCAATGACATGAGGATGAATAAATTCTTTTAAGTTTAGATGAATTTAAAATGGATACTATAAGTATCAAAGAGCCTAGGGGAAAAAAACAAAACACATATTGGCCTCATCTGGCCTCCTAAAATAGAAACATCACTTCCTGGCCATAAAGAAGGGTCATGGGATTTCAGGTGATGGTTCCGTTATGTCAGGCAACACGGGTGAAGGGTTAATTCTGGGGTCAGAGGGCCAATTACATCATTATCATGACGGAAACTGAACTAACAGGTGACCGCAAGGACAGGACGCTGACCTTTTCTGTGCAAGGGTCACACAGCTGGAGGAGACTTGCGTGTATGTGTGTGTTAAATGGTAAGTTGAGCGGTGAGGACACACACCTCACTGAATGTCTGTGTGTGGGTGTTTATGCTAGAAAACAGTTCTTCAGGGGCATTGCTTGATCTAATGTGTGGTTTTTAGCAGGGTTTCTGCCAGGAATGTGCACTAGCCTGTTTTCACCCTCTGACGGGACGCCCACGGACCCTTCGCAGACGCTCTGATGCATAATACAAGTAAAAGTTTTACAAAATCACTCTGCCTGACTTCTGAGGAAGAACTAACCAGGTTAGTGGGATCAGGTTCTCGACAGATAAGTCAAGTTTTGGCATGAAATCATTTTAGAGTCACATGACCCTTCAGACATCATTCTAATATGCTGCTCAGTTATTACCAGATTATTATCAGTGTTTTTGCTGTAAACAAACAGTGATACTTTTTCCCACAAGATTCTTATACAGAAAGTTCAAAAGCACAGCATTTATTTGAAATTATAAACGTCTTTACTGTCACTTTTGATCAATTTAATGCACCCTTGCTGAGTAAAACTATTAAAGGTGCACTATGTAAGATTTTTTCAGTAAAATATCCAGACACCACTAGGCCAGTGTTATATATTTTGTCCAGTTGAGTACTTACAATATCCTAAATCGTGTAAATCGTGAGATGCTATTTATTAACCAGGACATGTGAGATGACATCATATCCGCGTTCCCCTCGGTTTCCGGCTTTATTCTGCAGAAACGCTTTCCTCTCACTGCAGTGTGAACAAGTGTCATAGCAGCGGCGAGAGAACACACAGAGTAACGCCATCACATCATCAACACACTCAGATGTGTCTAATATGATCAGCAGAGCTGCGTTACCTCACACTCATGACCAGAAAAGTGGAAATGGCGCCGGCGGCTGTGTCATAATAAAAGTCCCGCTGCTCGTGAGGCGTGTGTTGCGTTCATCTTATTAACAATCGCTCCAGCGGTTCCTCAGCTCCACAACGCTTCAGACTACAGTAACGTTAATAATCACATCCATCAACATGATTTCTGCCCGAGTCCTATCCCGACTCTTCTCCACCGGCTGTGAGGTCAAGACCACATGTCCCAAGAGTCTGCGCTCAAACTTGGTGTCATCAAACTGCGCCTTTGTTTTGAACAGGCAACCTCTAGTGGACGGAAAAGTTACATAGTGCAGCTTTAATTTATTTATACTTACCTAAAGGCCCTTTCACACCGGACGCGTACAAAAAAAAAGGTTCTATATGGCACCAAAAATGGTTCTTGGCTCGTAATTATAGAGGAAGCTTTTTTAGTGCTATACAGCACCAATTTTGGTGCTTTAGTGGTGCTTCAGTGGTTCTTCAGCGGTTCTTCAGCGGTTCTTCAGAGGTTCTTCACCGGTTCTTTGACTACGGTGCTATATAGCACCTCTGAAGAACTGCTGAAGAACCACTGAAGCACCAAAATTGGTGCTATATAGCACTAAAAAAGGTTCCCCTATGATTACGAGCCAAAAACCATTTTTGGTGCCATATAGAACCTTTTTTTTTGAGTGTAGCGAAAAAGCAAATATTTTGCGTGTGAATAGTTAGCCACATTAGCCGCAACGTAAATTTGCAACGTCTGTGACGTTTCAGAGCTCCAACATCCCAAAACATTCGCGGAGACAGCTGAGAAAACACGGACACTTCATCATCCAGTAAAGACGAGCTTTTCGTTTTCTTTAAATTACCGAAAAGAAGGTTTTGGGTGCACCCAGTCTTAAAGAACAGAGAGTCTGAAGGGGAGTGTGCTAATCTACAGGAGCTAAAACTTTATCATGGCCGGTTCTGATCTTACTTTTGAATGTCTGTGGGACAATTTAAGGAGCTCCTCCAGAGACAGTAGCAGCGCATCTGACGAGACATACACACACACACACACACACACACACTTCAGGGAACCAATCGATCCAGAGCAGCTGTTTCCAGTTGAGTCACAATGTAAACATTTCAGTGCCACAGTCGTACTGACAGAAACACATTCACTCCCTAAAGTAACTCAAAAGGTCATGTTATCGTTGTCTGTAGCCTAGAGGCCTGTGCACACCGGGACAATTATCGCGCACGCTTACCGCCAGCGTTTTTCGAGGAGTTTTTCGGCGTGTCTTTGTGTTCACACCCAATCGATTTTCATTGGCGATGCGCCGAGTGAACGTGCAAAAGATAGCACTCCCGGTACACAAGGTGGTGCTGCGGCACTTTACGCTTCTCACACTCGCTTGTCACACAGAAAAAGAAGAGAGACAGTATTTACGTGCTTGCCAAAACTATTCAAACACTTTTTGCTAACTGGCAAGCAGCATTAGCAGCTCATCTTCTTCTTTGGCTGAATCCGAAATCGCCCCCCATAACCTCAGATAGGGCACTATTTGAGGGAACAGCCATTGGTAGTGGTGTTCGAAACCATAGTGGACGTTGCACCGCAATGATTAACGTAGGAAATAGTGAATGAGGGTTTAGGGGCGATTTTGGATCCAGCCTTCGTCTACTTACTTCCTCTTCGTCGTATCAATGTGTGATTGCTCCAGACACGTGAACAAAAGCGCCAATCTCATTGGTCGGCCAGTTTTTAAAGCGCCGCATCAAAACAAAAAAACAAACCCAATGCGTTTTTTTTTTTTTATTACGTTTTTTTTTGCGTCTGTGTGCGCACTCCAAGCGGCAACCTCCTGCAGTTTCTCTTGAAACCAATACTGAAGTGATTTAAACTGCAATTCATCGACTGGCCACTAGAGACAGATCCAGAAGGAGCAGAATCTCATTGAGCTCATGTTAAAATGGCCAACTTTACAGCAGATTAAAACATGTTTACAGTCTGGGACAAATTGTGGTTTTGGTCTATAAGGCTAATTTTGCCCTTCATGACGACTGTGAGGAGGGTGAATTTTTTTATAACTCATTCGTTTACATTATATAAAGCCTTAAAGTTCTGCATAATTAAGGGCGTGGCCACTTTGAGGGACGGGTGGATAGCTGTTTGTCTGCTGTCTGTTAGTCATCGCGTCACTTCAGCTCCGTCCACGTCCCGCCTTTTTGCCCAATTTCTGTCATACGGGAGTGTTATCCGGGAGCGATGACGCGCTGCCAAGAAGGCAACGGCCATCTCGTCCATACTTTGGGCTTCAGAACTGCTCTTCAGAATCCTATGGGTGACGTCACGGACACTACGTCCATATTGACACTACGTCCATATTCAGCAATCACACATCTCAATTCGAGCCGCCGAGTCTGTAGCCATTTTCAAAAAACGGCTAAAGACACGTCTTTTCCAGCAGCACCTAACCAATCAAGAATAGCACTTAACATTCCATTCGATTCATTTTCTGTCTGTCTAATTTATTTAAAAAAAAAAAATAAAAAAAAAATAAATAAAATTGTCGTGTGTTCTGTGTTAGATTAACTGAGACTTGTTACAGCACTTGCATACTGTAGCCCTTGACCATTCTAGTTGCTTCTATTGCTCTCATTTGTAAGTCGCTTTGGATAAAAGCGTCTGCTAAATGACTAAATGTAAATGTAAAATGTAAATGTAAATATTTTTTTACAGTCTATGGCGCACTCACATTGGCGCCCTTTGATTAGTCACGAGGCATTAAACGTTGGCGATAAACGCACACAAAAATCGTCTCGGTGTGTACAAGCCTTAAAGCGACTTGCATGTCCTCCACAGGAGCTGTAATCTTGTGAGAAATGCGATACCTGGCAAGTGATAATGTTGATTGAATAGCTACTGGACATTTCGACACCTTTGTTTCCTTGTATGTGATTGGTTGAAGCCTTTTCTGTCGCCGCAAGAGTTAAAATAAATCAACATCTGAGTGGAAAAATAAACGTTGTTTTTACGCCGCAGCACATTCGCGTTCGGTGTGGCAGCTGATCAAAAAATAAAACCATTGCACAAATTATTTGTGCGTCAAATTCGCCTTCAGTGTGAAAGGACCTTAAGACATGAATGGTTGTGATTCATTTCCACAATAAAACAATTTTCAACATTGATAATAATCATAAATGTTTCTTGAGCAGCAAGTCATCATATTAGGCCATGTCCACACTAATATGTTTTCGCTTGAAAACACATCTTTTTCTCTCCGTTTTTTCCTTCCGTCCACACTGAGACGGCGCTTTAAATCAACGAAAACGTAGCTTTTTAAAAACGCTCTCCAAAGCGGATAAATTTGAAAACGCCGTCTTCGCTTCATAGTGTGGACTGTGAAGACGGAGGTACTTGAAAACGATGACGTATGTTTAGTCATGTGACGCATATTGTACCAATAGATATGTATGTTTATACCACTATTGAGCCAGAGTTATGTGCTATTCACTTTCACACAGTTGCTAAAACATGTTACTTTGCACACTTCATATCACAGTCCTGCTAGGATGACAGAAAATGTGCTCGCATTTGCTGTCCTGTGGCAAAACACGAGTGGAGTTGCGTTTTAGACCCGACAGAACGGACAAAAATGTAAAAATGTGTACCTTGAATTTAATGTAAGTCGCTTTGGATAAAAGTGTCTGCCAAATGCATAAAATGTAAATGTAAAAATGTAGACCAGACATAATAATGGTTGACCGAGTGTGACCTGGGCGCATCAGTGAATTGTGAGATATTTTGCTAAATAAAATGATCCTGCCAGAAGAATTGTGTGATAACTTTATGATGTCTGTATCATCTCAGTGAGCTTTAATGAGGTTTTACCATAGACTCTAAAAAACGTCACCCATAGGATTCTGAAGAGCAGTTTTGAAGCGTAAATTAGGATCGAGCTGCCCGTCGCCATTTTGTCAGCGGGGCAAAGAGGCGGGACATGGGCGGAGCTGAGGTGACGGGAGATAAATGTCTATCCACTTGTCACTCAAAGTGGCCACGCCCTTAATTATGCAGAACTTTAAGGCTTTATATAATGTAAACGAATGAGTTATAAAAACTTTCACCCCCTTCACAGTCGTCATGAAAGGCAAAATTAGCCGTATAGACCAAAACCACAATTTGTCCCAGACTGTAAACATGTGTTCTTCTGCTGTAAAGTTGGCCATTTTAACATGAGCTCAATGAGATTCTGCTCCTTCTGGATCTGTCTCTAGTGGCCAGTCGATGAATTGCAGTTTAAGTCACTTCAGTATCGGCTTCAAGAGAAACTGCGGGAAGTGCCACTTGCGTTTTACGCATGCGCAGTGAGTTGAATTTGGCATTTACTGACGTTTCAGTGTGGATGAGAAACTTTTGTTAAACGTTAGTGTGGACGGAGAGCGTTTTGAAACAAAAACTCAATTATTGTAGATGTAGCCTTAGAATGATTTCTTAAGGATCATGTGACACTGAAGACTGGAGTAATGATGCTGAAAATTCCATTACACTTTACTACATATTCACATAGAAAACAGTTATTTTAAATTGTAATAATATTTCATAATTTTACAGATGTTTACTGAATTTATAATTAAACAAATGCAGCTTTGGTGAGACTTTGTTCCAACATAAAAAAAGGTCTTAATTATTTCAAACTTTGGTAACACTTTATTTTACAGAGACATTGTTGCACGTTACATGTGTGTAGTAATTACAGTAAATTATCCTAACCCTAATTATAATATAGTATAAGTACATGTTGTTAAGTGATATTACTCAGTACTTAAATGTATAGTTGCACTGTAACGTCACCTTAAAATAAAGGGTTACACTATATTTTAAGGTGTAATTGTTACAGTGTAATAAGTACGGAGTAATTAACAACATGCACTTATAGGATATGGGTTTGGTTGAGGGTTAGTTGCATGTAATTATGCATAAGTTACTGTTATTAGTGCATATGTAACAAGGACTGTAAAGTAAAGTATTACAAAATAAGGTGTAACCCGAACTTTTGACCAATTTTATAGACGGACAGAACTCTGTGTGAACTCTAGTTTCTTTCTATAAATATCTTTCAGACTCGAGCATTAGTCATTCCCTCAGGTTTGCTGAAATCAAACCCCACCCCCGGCTAAAAGTCACTTTATTTGTATCTCTCAATTCAAGATTTCTCATTTGTTTGCTTTGATTTGTTTAGTCTGAAGGCACACTATTAAACGGCATGATGCGTCTGATCACATGTTCAGCGGCGCCGCAGGGAAGCGACTCAGAACCAGACGGTCTTTGTTTGGCTCTGACAGACAATAGCTGCAACTCTGCCATTTTTGTGATCGTTGGGTAAAAAAAATAAATGAACCGTTGGAGTTCAGTCAACTTGATTTTGCCGTGTATTTTCAATCCCTTTTTAACCGTAGGATGTGGGATTAGGCACTTTCTTCGAACACGTCATCTTATTTACGCATGTGGTGGTCTAAGACGTTTGGATCTCCGCAAGAAAGCGTCGATCATCCCTAATTATCCACTTTAATTACGCATTATACATTTTCCCCATTTCCTGTGCCGTCTCTCCCATCCAGAAACCTCGGTTATCATCCCGGGATCACGTCAGCCATGACATCATAGATGCGCCGCTCAGACGACTTTTGTTTGTCTATAAAAGAAGCGTCTGGTGCAGTCGCAGAAAGCAAACGTCTATAAAAGCCAATCAGCCTCTGTAATGAGATGACATCATCAGTGTTGGGAGGACGTCACTGGCCTGTGTTTTCATTGGCCGGCGCTGGAGCAGGAAGAGTAATGCTCGCTCCACAGGGTCAAACAGAACGGCATTGTTCCTGCCGCCGGCTCTAAAATCACTGGCAGAATCGCTTTCAGTGAAAGTACTTCCAGGCTTATAAATTCAAAGTAATCTCAATGAGGAACATGGGTTTTTTTTAGTGACCACAACTTACCAGTCAATTTTTTTTTATTGTTCCTAATCTGGCTGCTATTTTCACATTAAAATGTCTCAAATCTGTTTGTGTTGCTATTTTAAGCGTTGCTGTGGTCAGACCGACTCGAGCTGCACAGGCTTTATCAATAACTTCCCTTTGATATCATTTTTGGCACCACATATGTGACCCTGGAGCACTGCCATGTGTCTCACGGGTATATTTTGTATGGGTCAAAATGATCCATTTTTATGTCTAAAATCATTGGGATATTAAGTAAAGATCATGTTCCATGAAGATATTTTGTAAATTTCCTACCATAAATATATCAAAAATGTATTATTAGTAGTAATATGCATTGCTAAGGACTTCATCTGGACAACTTTAAAGGTGATTTTCTCAATATTTAGATTTTTTTTGCACCCTCAGATTTTCAAATAGTTGCATCTCGGCCAAATATTGTCCTAACAAACCATACATCAATGGAAAGATTATTTATTAATAAAGAAAATGACCCTTATGACTGGTTTTGTGGTCCAGGCTCACATATATAGGATCTAAATGTACACACCAGAATGACAAAAAGTAGGTTTACCATGTTTTAGTAGCATAAAAGACAATGTTTAAGACATTTACTGTGATATTCGATGTACAATACCATGTAAATATCAGAGTATATGAATCACCATATGTTACCCCGGAGCACAAAACCATATTTGTGGCAATAGCCAACAATATATTGTATGGGTCAAAATTATCAAATTAACTTTTATGCCAAAAATCATTAGGATATTAAATATTTATTAAGTAAGCATTTTCGCCTAATATTGCATAAAGTAAAATGGTATATCAATGCATTCTGTTATATCTTTCATAACATAGTTCAGAATCATCTTTAAACAAAGTTTGGTTGAAACCTTAAATTTGATTGGTGAATTAAAAATAAATCCCATTGTTTTTGCCTATACAATTTAATGGATTGTTGATATTTGATATATATATATATATATATATATATATATATATATATATATATATATATATATATATATATATATATATATATATATATATATATATATATATATATATATATATATAATATATATATATATATATATATATATATATATATATATTATATATATATTATATATATATATTATATATATATTATATATATATATATATATATATATATATATATATATATATATATATATATATATATATATTATATATATATATATATATTGTTTTAAGTTCAATTAAATTAAAAGTTGTTTTTTTACAGCCTAATACATGTTGAAATTGATAGCTTTCATTTACATTACATTACTGTAATGTAATGTCATTTTGATGTTTCATAGAGACATTATTATCAGTGACACTGGCCTTCATTCATAAAAAAAATGCCATTAAAACACATATTTAAAATATACTGTGTTTAAATAGTTTCTAATAGAGTAACTGAAATTATTACAATATCAAAATATAAAAAACTCCAATGGTTTTTTAACCGCGATTAACCGTGATTAATTACTGAAAAAATTTGATTAATTCGAGAATTTTTTTTTATCGATTCAGAGCACCAAATCTGATTAATTTCGCACTATATTTCAGTCACATATTGCTACATTTACTCAAATGTATTTCATTTAGGCTATCTATAGAAATTAAATTAATTTGATGGCGCTCTTAAAGGTACATCGTGATGGGAAATAAATATGAGATGGGAGGAATTATTATATTTCAATGCAAATTTTGCGTTCGCTCGCAAACCTTTTGAGTTCTATGTGAGCAAACAAAGTTTCTTGGGTGAATGCAAAACTTTTGCAAGAGAATGCAAATCATCAATCCACCCCCATCACCATATCTGTCACAGTCTGTTCAGTTTCAGTTATAATGCACATTCAGTTTGTTTTCATTTGTCACGTGTTTCTTTGTTCAGATTCCCGCCACTCATATGTCTTCCTGGTTCATATGTGTGAGCTGTGTGTAGTCATCATCCTCGTTTGTGTTCACTATTTAGTTGTGCCTTTTCAGTCACTCCATGTCTGTTCACCGTCTGGGTTAGTGTGTTGGTTGCTTCATCTGTTTGCTAGAAGTACCATTAAACCTTCACTTTGGACTTTCTATCTTTGTCTGTGTTTGCCTCCCGTGACAATGTCCCTTTAGGGACTCCATAGAATTAATTTAATTTATAGCGAAATTAAATGCATTTTAAGTACATTTAGTACCTAAAAAATACTGTGAAATAAATCAAAGTTTAGTATCCTGTGCATGAAATCAGTAGTAAGTCTGTTTCCTCAGACGGACCGCCTTCATTATGAGGCAATGCCGTGAGTGGATGATAATGGTGTAATGAGTCAGAGCAGAGATAAGAGAGTTTACTCAACTATCAGCGAGAGTGGAAAGTGATTATATTGTGTGTTTGAGGTTTTAACCCTGAATCACTTCTGAAAGTACAGCCTCCTCCCACAGATGTTCACATTTATCTCTCAAGAGTGTTTTTAAAGTGTTTGAACTCTTTTAAAACTTTTGTATGAGGGTGGAGTTTGACTATATATAATGTATGTATATATAAAGAGCATTATTGCAAATAAATGCTGTTCTTTTGAACTTTCTACTCATCAAATAATCCTGGAAAAATGTTTTAACTGATAATATCGATAATTTATTGATGATAATCATACGTTTTTCTTGAGCAGCAAATCCTCATATTAGAATGATTTCTGAAGGATCATGTGACACTGAAGACTGGAGTAATGATGATGAATTCAGCTTTGATCACAGGAATAAATTACACTTTAACATATATTCACATAGAAAACAGTTATTTTAAATTGTAAAAATATGTCATCATTTTTTACAGATTTTTGCTGAATTTTTCAGAAAATTTTCTGATTTTTGCTGAAAAATGTATCTTTCACAGGAATAAATTATATGTTAAAATAGAGAAGATACTCCTCTCAAAACATAAAACAAATCTTATTGACCCCAAACTTACACCCCCCAACACCCCCCAAAATAACATACAATAATTTATTAATTAAACAGACAGACAGACCGACAGACAGACAGACAGACAGACAGACAGACAGACAAACAAACAGAAAAACAAACAGACAGACAAACAAACAAACAAACAAACAGACAGACAGACAGACAGACAGACAGACAGACAGACAAACAATCAAACCAAACAACAAACAAACACACAGACAGACAGACAAACAAACACACAGACAGACAGACAGACAGACAAACAGAAAATCAAACAAACAAACAAACAAACAAACAAACAAACAGACATACAGACAGACAATCAAACCAACAAACAAACACACACACACAGACAGACAGACAGACAGACGGACGGACGGACAGATAGACAGACAATCAAAAAACAAACAAACAAACAAACAAACAAACAAACATACAGACAAAAAACAGAAAAACAAACAAAAACAGACAAACAAACAACAAATAGACAAACAAATAGACAAACAAACAGACATACATACAGACAGAAAAACAAACAAACAAACAAACAAACAACCTGAAAAACAAACAAACTGACAAACAAACAAAAACAGACAGACAGACAAACAACAAACAGACAAACAAACAGACAAACAATCAGAAAAACAGACAAACAAACAAACCAACCGAAAAACAAACAACAAACAAACAAACAACAAACAGACAACAAACAGACAAACAATCAGAAAAACAAACAGACAAACAAACACTAAACAAACAAACAAACAGAAAAAAAACAAACAAACAGACAAACAAACATGCAAACAAACAAACAAACAAACAAAAACAGACAAACAAACAAACAAACAAAGAGACAAACAAACAGACAAACAATCAGAAAAACAAACAAACAAACAAACAAACAGAAAAACAAACAAACAGACAAACAAACAAACAAACAAACAAACAGACAGACAGACAGACAGACAGACAGACAGACAAACAAACAACTAACAGACAAACAATCAGAAAAACAAACAGAAAAACAAACAGACAAACAAACAAACAAACAGACAAACAAACATCAAACACACAAACAAACAGAAAAACAAACAGACAGACAGACAGACAGACAGACAGACAAACAAAAAACAGACAGACAAACAATCAGAAAAACAGACCAACAAACAAACAAAAACAAACAAACAAACAACAAACTATCAGAAAAACACACAGACAAACAAACAGAAAACAAATAAACAGACAAACAATCAATCAGAAAACAAACAGAAAAACAAACAAACAAACAGAAAAACAGACAAACAAACAGACAAACAAACAGACAAACAATCAGACAAACAAACAGATAAACAGATATTAAATAAATAAATAAATAAATAAATAAATAAATAAATAAATAAATAAATAAATAAATAAATAAATAAATAAATAAATAAATAAATAAATAAATAAATAAATAGTTTGGGATCAATAATATTGTTTTTTATTTTGGAGGAAAGTAATATATGCAATCAAATGAATTTGAATATGTTATTCTAACTCCTATGTTTTCAACTTGAAAATTTATTTCCTTAAATCCTTATTTATTTGTTATTCATAAGTTTATACAGCAACAATCATGCATGCCATACATTACTGAGGTACTGAACTTGGCAAGTCTCAGGAATTGTGCAACTGTATTTTGCACATTTAGGATGTATATGTGCACTTGTAAACACTAGCAGAGGCTATAGCGCTCTCAAAGTCAAGTGCAGTTGCCTTGAGTTTTATTA
>NC_137113.1:46412859-46552859 GCF_949357685.1 Gobio gobio | reverse complement strand
CCAAACATTTCACCAAAGGGAACTTGCCATTGTCTCTAGGCCTCAGGAAAGGATGTGTTCTCTGTAAGTTTCATAAACCACATCACTAAACGACTGTCCAGGGTCATCAATGCCCTTCAGTTCACAGCCTCTGACCACAATCCTGTCCTTCATCACGTCGGAAAGTTTGAATGACAGGAGGAAATGAGATGTGATGTTTCTATGATCACAATATTGAGTCATCTGGCCAGCAGTGTTTTCTAGTACTTCAGTTCAGTCATAAAACAAAGCTGTAATCAAATGCTCTCACTTCAGTGGAAACTTCTCTCATAATGAGGCTTTTTATGCGACAAACACCCTCGTGCAGCCTGGGTGGTAATTGGACTGGAGATTTGCATAGCGTTTAATGAGAGTTGGCCGGCCGATCATCTGCGTGAGATGTTCAGGAAGTTCAGATCAGTGTCCTTGGGTTTCTCGAAGCCTAAATAACTCCTGCTTTCGCCAAACCTCTAAGATGCCTCCTAAAACGCCTGACGTGCTGTAACTTTGCCATTGCTTTATTGGAAAGGTTCGAGAGCTGTGGCGCATGTTTGGATGGTGCGAGTCTTTAAAGTCAGACTGGGAATTTTTGGGCATATTTGGAGTCCAAATATTTCAGGCAGAGTACATAGTGAGTTATGTCTGCGATACTCTGGACGCTTTTCCAGACGTTCTGCTTTTCAGATCTACAATCCGTTCTCGAAGCGCAAAGCTGGTGTGATTCACTGTAAAACATATCCAATGTCACTTGGGCGAAAATGATACTAATCCTTCAGAAAATGACGAGTTATGGATGCATTATGTAATTGACATTTTTAACAAGCCACGTAACAGCTTAATTCTATAGTTTTAGAGTTTTAACACTGTGTCATAACCAGACGTGACAGAGAAAAGTGGCAGAACATTTAGTCAGTCCATTGGTTTTATTTCTGCAAAATCGCATTGGTCTAAAAATCTGCTCCTAATAACTGTATATATTCTGTTTGGGTTTAAAGTAAATTTTTCATGTCGTGAAATTGTCTTTATGTACACTACATCAAAAATATAGTAAAAACAGTCAAAATTTGAAATATTATTACAATTTTTAACAGCTGTTTTCTATGCGAGTATATAGTAAAATATTTATATCCTGTGATAAAAGCTGAATTTACCATCATTACTCCAGTCTTCAGTGTCACATGATCCTTCAGAAATCATTCTGATATGATGATTTGACGCTCAAGAAACATTTATGATTATTATTAATGTTGAAAATAGTTGTGCTGCTTCAGATTTTCGTCATTTTTCAGGATTCTTTAATGAAAGTTCAAAAGAACGTTTATTTGAGCATGTCTTTTAGGTCATTTTTTATCAGTTTAATGAACATATTAATTTCTTTACAAAAAAATGTGTATAATACTTTTAAATGGATCATATTGACCTGCACATACAGTAACATTTCCTGTTTTTCTTTATGTAAACACTGTGAAGTTGGCAAAACTCAAAATATTTGAGGTAATCAGTTATGAAATGTAAAGTTGAAGTAAGCAGGACTTGCAGATTTTTATACTGATACATTTGATTTAACTCAGACTTTAAGGATTAGTTCACTTCAAAATGAAAATGTCCTGATAATTTACTCACCCCCATCTCATCCAAGATGTTCATGTCTTTCTTTCTTCAGTCGAAAAGAAATGAAGTTTTTTGAGGAAAACATTCCAGGATTTTTCTCCACAGAATGGATTTCAATGGGAACCAAAGGTTGAAGGTCCAAATCAATGCAGTTTCAGAGGCTCAGACTGATCCCAGACGAGGAATAGAGTCTGATCTAGACGAACAATCTGCCATTTTCTAAAATAAACATTTATATACTTTTTTACCTAAATTGCTCATCTTGCGCTGCTCTGCGACGTGCCAAGGATTGCGTAATAAAATACATTTTAGAAAATGGCCGATGGTTTGTCTAGATCAGACTCTATTCCTCGTCTGGGATCAGTCAGAGCCTCTGAAATCGCATTGATTTGGACCTTCAACCGTTGGTTCCCATTGAAGTCCATTATGTGGAGAAAAATCCTGGAATGTTTTCCTCAAAAAAAAAATCGGACTGAAGAAAGAAAGACATGAACATCTTGGATGAGTTCTTTAAAATTATCATGTAATCTCAATTGAAATATTTTTTGGAGTGGAAACATAATTAGCAAATTCTATAAACGCAAGCATGTTAAATGTTAAGTAACATGCTTTGATTAACATATGCAGTTGCTGAATGAGTACGACAATATGGAACATTTAACATGTACCTGTTTTCAAACTAAACTTATGAACTCGTCACCATGATGGAAACCACTGAAAAAACCCACATAACAGAAATTCTTCTAAATTAGCATAAAAAAAACATGAAACATCACTAAGGGCTCTATTTTACTGATCTGAGCGCATGTTCTGAAGCTCGAAACCACTTTTGCTAGTTTAACAACGGGAAAAAACGGCACATGATCCTAAAGGGTCGTCCCTCGTCTCCTCATAATGGGTGTGTTTTGGGCGTAACGTGCAATAAACCAATCAGAGTCTCATCTCCCATTCCCTTTAAAAGCCAGTTGCGCTCGCACCATTGCAGATTCACTCTTTACATGTGAGCAGAAAGACTGAACGCTTCTCCAGAGAGGAATCCTTTTATTTTTAATGTTTGGCATGTGTGTGTGCTGCTGCGCATCCCTGTGTGTGTAATGAGCAGAATGTACGCCTATAGGGTCATATTACTAACACAATCTTTAAATAACACACAAATACTGCACTATTGACTTTAGAGCAGGTGTGTTTTGGTCAATGGTCAGAGGTTTTCAGTTCCTCACAATAGCAACACCCCAACAATGCTCCTGATCACAGCTGGTGTTCAGACCAGACGCCCATGGGGGAACAGATGAGCAGTGCATTTGATATTTAAACAACGTGAAGCTGGATGTGAACATGAGAACTGCGTCCGGCTGAAACTAGCAGAACACACTTGTGTCGCGTCTGGCGTCACATTGCGCCTGGTGTATGATAGGGCCCTGAATCTCCCACTTAACATTAAAAAACATAATATAACACTTAATTTTAGTGTTTATGCTCCCTTTTTGCATGCCATGGCAAAGCATGCTGGGAAATTGAAATCCCAGCGCAGTTTCACATTTAAATTGAAGTTTAAACTAAAAGAAACAAGTTCATTAACCAAAAAAAAAATCGGAAGAAAAAAAATCTTACATTTCAGATTACTTAAAGGGTTAGTCCACCCAAAAATGAAAATACTGTCATTAATTACTTACCCTCATGTCGTTGGACATCTTCAGACACAAATGAAGATATTTTAGTTGAAATCTGATGGCTCTGAAAGGCCTCCATTGGCACAATGTACTTTGCACTCTCAAGACCCTTAAAAGCTACTAAAGACGTCGTTACAAAGTCCATCTCACTACAGTGGTTCTACAATAACTTTATGAATCGGCGAGAATAGTTTTTGTGCACAAAAAAAACCCTAAATAACGACTTATATAGTGATGACGATTTCAAAACACGGCATCATGAAGCTTCGAAGCGTTATGAATCAGTGAGTCGAATCATGATTCGGATCGCGTGTCAAACCGCCAAACTGCTGAAATCACGTGATTTTGGCAATTCAAACCGCTGAATCGACTCACTGATTCATAATGCTTCGAACCGCTGAATCGACTCACTGATTCATAATGCTTCGAACCGCTGAATCGACTCACTGATTCATAATGCTTCAAACCGCTGAATCGACTCACTGATTCATAACGGTTCGAACCGCTGAATCGACTCACTGATTCATAATGCTTCGAACCGCTGAATCGACTCACTGATTCATAATGCTTCGAACCGCTGAATCGACTCACTGATTCATAACGCTTCGAAGCTTCATGATGCAGTGTTTTGAAATCGGTCATCGCTATATAAGTCGTTATTTAGGTTTTTTTTGCACACAAAAACTATTCTCGTCGCTTCATAAAGGTATTGTAGAACCACTGTAGTGAGATGGACTTTGTAACAACGTCTTTAGTACCTTTTAAGGGTCTTGAGAGTGAACCGTGCATTGTGCCAATGGAGGCCTTTCAGAGCATCAGATTTACACTAAAATATCTTCATTTGTGTCTGAAGATGAACGGAGGTCTGACGGGTGTCCAACGACATGAGGGGAAGTCATTAATGACATAATTTTCATTTTTGGGTGAACTAACCCTTTAATGTGTAATTTTTGTGAACTCAAAAGAAAAAGTGGTAAATACTCATAACATTTCATTTGTTTGAGCAAATTTGTTTAATTTACCCAAACCAAATAATTGTTTTGAGCATTATGGTTTCCAAATGAAAAATGATTAACCACAAACGAGACGAGTATACGTTCTGGAGTTGAATAAGTGTTGCTGCTCTCTTTCGTCAGACTCAGCAGTCTGTAAGTCAGAGTTGTAGGTGTTGTGGTGCAGTTTTTTCATCGTTCGTGATGGTTTGGCACAGTGGGTGTGAGATTAAGCACGTGTGAGGAGGATTGTGGGAAAGCTCATATAGAAAGACACTCGTGCTCTGACCGAGTGTGTAATCTGAAGCCATCTTACCCGTTTACAGCATTCTTACTATGATTAGTGCTTTAGAGGAATGCTCTGGCTTCCGGGTTAATAAGCTCCATCAACAGCACTTCAGACATTTCAGTCCAGTTCCACAGAAAATTGTTTTTTGGCAAATAAGTTTAGCTTTCGTGGAAGAAAATAGTGCCAGGAGGCCGAAATGTGAATCTCATATGTTTGTTAAAGCACTTAAACTAATTCTTCCATTAAACAATATTAATAATAAACTGTATTACTTGACCTGTAATGTCTTTGTTTTTGCAGTCGGTCTATGAACTTTAACATCATCAGTGGATGTGGCAGTGCAGCACCTTCCTCCTTGGCATCCTTTCACAGACATTGTGCAAGAACTTTACCAGGATTAATGACTTTACCAGCCTTGCATTGTCAAGACGACAAAATTGAAATATTGGATGTCTTTACACACAAACGTTTAGTGAACAATTCGATCACAGTGTTTTCATGTTGATATAATAGTCTTTCTGCTATACTATAATTGTGTCTGTAAACAGTGTGCATATAATGAATAACACTGATGATCTCTTCATCACCTGTTAGTGTGTGGGATATATTAGGCAGCAAGTGAACATTTTGTGCTCAAAGTTGATGTGTTAGAAGCAGGAAAAATGGGCAAGCGTAAGGATTTGAGCGAGTTTGGCCAAATTGTGACGGCTAGAGGACTGGGTCAGAGCATCTCCAAAACTGCAGCTCTTGTCAAACGGTATCCCTTGTGGCTGTGGCTCTTTCAGCAGATAATGCGCCGCCACAAAGCACAAATGCTTCAGGAATGGTTTGAGGAGCACAACAACGAGTTTGAGGCGTTGACTTGGTCTCCAAATTCCCCAGATCTCAATCCAATCGAGCATCTGTGGGATGTGCTGAACAAACAAGTCCGATCCATGGAGGCCCCACCTCGCAACTTACAGGACTTAAAGGATCTGCTGCTAACATCTTGGTGCCAGATACCACAGCACACCTTCAGGAGTCCATGCCTCGACGGGTCAGGGCTGTTTTGCCTGCAAAAGTGGGACCAACACATTGTTAGGAAGGTGGTCATACTGTCATTGGTGTATATATATATATACATATATATATATATATAGCATTACATCAATTTCTCAGATTGGTTTACATCATTCCACAAAATTCTGTCAGTCACAGCACCCTGACACATACACAATTCTCATAAATGTATGATTTTCTCATGTCACAGCTCCCCTTTTTCATATACAGTACTCATATTTTTCTCCCATCCTGATCTCCCACAGACTGGATAAGCATCTTAAAGATGGCATGTGGCCTGTGTGTTTTGCAGCAGGTATGTAAGGAGCTGCGCTGACCAAACAAACACGGCGAGGAAGTCCGGTGAGAGGCATGCAAACCTGAGCCAGTGTTTAGAGCCGAGTCAAAACACAGAAAAGATCCTATCTCCCTTTCTGATATTACACCACTCTGTCTGGTCTGTGTAAGGAACGGAGGATTGAATATGGTCTGGTGCTGTTAATGGGGGTGTTTTTATGATTAGTATGGGTGAGGTGGCTTAGGTGACTCCGGCTTCCACGTTGGCCAAGGAATTTCTATGACTTCCTGAGGTTAAACTGCACGACTCTGGATTGCGAGGGTTTCAGGTATGTGCTTGAATCCTGAATGCATTCCTGTTAGCCTTTCTGCCTTCAGAATGGTGTAGTTACAGCATCCACCAGCAGGGGATAGCTAAAGTTAAAAGCACAATATGTACGATTTTTGGATATATATATATATATAAAACACTAGAACAATGTTATATACAGTGAGGAGAACAAGTATTTGATACACAGCCGATTTCGCAGGTTTGCCCACTTACAAAGCATATAGAGGTCTGTAATTTTTATCATAGGTACCAGTGATGCGCGGGTCAATGTATAAACAACCCGCACCCGACCGATGTTTTCAACTAACCCGCCCGCAACTCGGACCGCAAAAAAAAAGAAGAAAATATTGTACCCGACCCGCTTCCTGACCCGCATTTTTCAAAAGTAGTAAATGCTCATCGTAGCTCATTGGGCCATTGAGAAAATGTTTCAGGCCCTGACGTGGTGCGCTCAGAGGTGCAGCAGCGAGAGCAGGAAGTTCTTGAGGCGGCCCATCATTTTCCATTTCAGCTCCAGATGCATATTATTGATGAACGCGATGTTTATGTTTCGACCCGGCTTGAAGAATTCATCAGCCCACATTTGGAAAACATTTGGAAAAGTGTGAAAGCCCTTAGGAGCGCAAACTGTTATTTTTCTGAATGCTGTATGATATAGCCTAGTGTTATGTAATACAGGCTTGATTTATTCATTTATTTCGTTTAATTTTCTTAACAATTAAGATGCTGCATGTGTTTATCCAGTCTAATCGAAGTGTGCGTCTCTCCCCCGACTTTCTCAACAAAAATCCCGCCCCCTCTCAGAAAATACATAAAACTGACTTTAAATGCGTTTAAAAGTAGCCTATTAAAATGGTACAATGGCATTGCTCAGTTCAACGTTTTGGGAAATCGGGCATTTTGTCCCGCGTCAGCATTTATTCAAAAGTTAATAACGCTCAACATTCAAAAGGTAAATAAGGATTTATTGACGATCCGACCGACCGTGACCCGAATATCATTAAAAATATTTTTGGATGACTCGTAACCGCGGGTAACCGCGGGTGGCCGCGGGCACCCGCTCATTTTGGATCAACCCGCGCATCACTGATAGGTACTCTTCAACTGTAAGAGACGGAATCTGAAACAAAAATCCAGAAAATCACATTGTATGATTTTTAAATAATTAATTTGCATTTTATTGCATGATATAAGTATTTGATCACCTACCAACCAGTACGAATTCCGGCTCTCACAGACCTGTTAGTTTTTCTTTAAGAAGCCCTCCTGTTCTCCACTCATTACCTGTATTAACTGCACCTGTTTGAACTCGTTACCTGTATAAAAGACACCTGTCCACACACTCAATCAAACAGACTCCAACCTCTCCACAATGGCCAAGACCAGAGCAGTGTAAGGACATCAGGGATAAAATTGTAGACCTGCACAAGGCTGGGATGGGCTAAAGGACAAAAGGCAAGCAGCTTGGTGAGAAGGCAACAACTGTTGGCGCAATTATTAGAAAATGGAAGTTCAAGATTCTTTATTCTTTATTGATGACGGTCATAAAATGTCATATAAGATGACGGTCAATCTCCCTCGGTCTGAGGCACCATGCAAGATCTCACCTCGTGGGGCATCAAGTCTCAAAAAAAACCCATTAGTAACACACTACACCGTCATGGATTAAAATCCTGCAGCGCAGGCAAGGTCCCCCTGCTCAAGCCAGAGCATGTCTGAGGTTTGCCAATGACCATCTGGATGATCCAGAGGAAGAATGGGAGAAGGTCATGTGGTCTGATCAGACAAAAATAGAGCTTTTTGTTCTAAACTCCACTCGCCATGTTTGGAGGAAGAAGAAGGACGAGTACAACCCCAAGAACATCATCCCAACCGTGAAGCATGGAGGTGGATGCTTTTATCTGATTTTAAGCGATTTTAACCAGGACACAGACCGTGTGTGTGCGTTGCCTATCAATGACATCATACCCTCCTATTTTATTTTGTAGAAACCATGGAAACAACAAAGCCGCTTTAATATCTGATGTGTTTTATTAGACAGGTGAGCAACTGTTTGGATCATTGATGGACAGAAACTGATCATTGTTCTCCAGCTCAACACAGTTAGTCTTATTGTGTAAATCTGGTGTTGTTGATTTACCGCACAGAGTGCCATGTTTTACCGCCTAATATGATCTCGCTCACTGCAGTGTGAACAAGTGTCTCATAGTAGCGCCGAGCCAACGCACAGAGTAGCATTATAACATCACTTTAACAAACTCAAATGTGTGTGAGATGATAAAACAGCGCTGCGTTACACACACACATACACATAAGCGGAAGAAGAGGAAGTGCTCGCGGCAGAATAAAAGCTCATCAAGCCACACCTTTGTTTTGAATAAGCGACCTCAAACGGTGAAAAATGACATATTGTGGCTTCAACTAGCAAAACCTCAAGTTTGCACCAGCTTCCACACTACTAAATATTCTCTTGTTGTACCATTACACTTAGCTGAAACATAACTTTATGAATATACTAAATATGGAAGCCTCCAGCCATGAAGCAATGCTTGGAATAAAACAGCAGATTGATTGAATTGCATCAATAGTCGTCATATTAGATATAACACCGATAAAAACAAGGCTGTGAGGGATAGACACATTTACATTACATGGTTCAAGTGACCCAATTTAAAAAAAATTCTCCCATGTGGCACACATCGGATATGACCTACGAACGTGTAAGCCGAAAAAAAGAAAAACAAAATCACATGGATACAACCCAAACACATCACAGTGTAAATCATTACTCTGATTTATCAAGAATAAAGTACTTCACTGAACTGATTTGGCATATTATAAAAATCATTAGTGCTATTGCAACCATTATAGTCTATATGATTACGTTGCGATAGCAACCTGATAACACATTTAAACGGATAGTTCACCCAAAACTGAAAATTAACCCTAGATGTATGACATTCTTCTTTCAGACGAATACAATCAGAGTTATATTAAAACATGTCCTGGCTAATCCAAGCTTTATAATGGAAGTGAATTGCAGCCCAAAAAAGTGTATCCATCCATTATAAAAGTGCTCCACATGGCTCCGGGGGTTAATAAAGGCCTTCTGAAGCAAAACGGTGTTGTGTAAGAAAAATATCCATATTTAATATGTTATAAAGTAAAATATCTAGCTTCTGTTAGACCACCTTCCGTATTAAACTTACGCAGAAAGTGTAAAGTCTCTCGCAGTTCAAAGCGCTTACTCTATGCCTGTATGCCTGATGTCATCGCGCCAGTTACGCTTTTTTCTTCATGCGCAAATTAAGTTGCTCCCTGATATCCCATGCAAACACTTATAATCTATATATAACCTATATAACAGTTTGGTCAGGTCGAACAATTGATTAATTCAATTAATTAAATTTAAATGTGAAATTAAAACTGCCAGTAGGTGGCAGCAAGTCACTGTTATTGAGTGTGTCATTCAGATTCAACCGATTGATTCAAAAAGTTGATTCATTCAGGAACGAAGCATTTGGCCGTCTCAATGAGTGAGTCATTGAATCATTCATTTAACCGATTAATTCAAAAAGTTGATTCATTCAGGAACAAAGCATTTGACTGTCTTAATGAGTGAGTCATTGAATCATTCATTCAATCGATTCATTTAAAACGTTTATTCATTCAGGAACAAAGCATTTGAATGTCTTAATGAGTGAATCATTGAATCATTCATTCAACCAATTCATTGAAAAAGTTGATTCATTCAGGAACGAAGCATTTGACTGTCTTAATGAGTGAGTCATTGAATCATTCATTCAATCGATTCATTTAAAAAGTTGTTTCATTCAGGAATGAAGCATTTGGCTTTCTTAATGAGTGAAACATTGAATCATTAATTCAACCGATTCATTCAAAAAGTTGATTAATTCAGGAACAAAGCATTTGACTGTCTTAATGAGTAAGTCATTGAATCATTCATTCAACCGATTCATTCAAAAAGTTGATTCATTCAGGAACATAGCATGTGACTGTCTTAATGAGTGAGTCATTGAATCATTCATTCAATCGATTCATTCAAACGGCTGACACAATCAGGAACAAAGCGTTTGGCTGTCTTAATGAGTGAGTCATTGAATCATTAATTCAACCGATTCATTCAAAAAGTTGATTCATTCATAAACAAAGCATTTGGCTGTCTTAATGAGTGAGTCATTGAATCATTCATTCAGCCGATTCATTGAAAAAGTTGATTCATTCAGGAACAAAGCATTTGACTGTCTTAATGAGTGAGTCATTGAATCATTCATTCAATCGATTCATTTAAAAAGTTGATTCATTCAGGAATGAAGCATTTGGCTTTCTTAATGAGTGAAACATTGAATCATTCATTCAACCGATTCATTGAAAAAGTTGATTAATTCAGGAACAAAGCATTTGGCTGTCTTAAAGGGTTAGTTCACCCAAAAATGAAAATTCTGTCATTAATTACTCACCCTTATGTCGTTCGACACCCGTCAGACCTCCGTTCATATTCGGAACACAAATTAAGATATTTTTGTTGAAAGCTGATGCTGAGAAAGGCTTCAGATCGGCCTCCATTGGCATTCAGTACACTTATACTCCCAAGACCGATAAAAGGCACTTAAAATGTCATTACAAAGTCCATCTCACCACAGTGACTCTACAATAATCTTACGATGCGACGACAATAGTTTTTGTGCGCAAAAAAAAATCAAAATAACACCTTTATCCAGCTTGTTATTGCCTTCCGCGTGTGCCTCCACGACGCATGCGCGAGAATATGACGTAGCGCCGGGGCTCGGGAATCCATGAAATGCACACTCTAACCCCATTTTGAGCACTACGCCGAGACCTAAAGCACGATCAATGTAGAATCCAACAGCTTAGACACGCGCGTCTTCCTCTGATTGTAAACAAATCACTTCTGGGTCATCTGTCCGAACGCCGGATCTGCGTCATATTCTCGCGCATGCGTCGTGGAGGCACACACGGAAGACAGTAACAAGTTGGAAAAAGGTGTTATTTTGATTTTTTTTGCGCACAAAAACTATTGTCGTCGCATCGTAAGATTATTGTAGAGTCACTGTGGTGAGATGGACTTTGTAACGATGTTTTGAGTGCCTTTTATCCGTCTTGGGAGTATAAGTGTACTGAATGCCAATGGAGGCCTTTCTCAGCCATCAGCTTTCAACAAAAATATCTTCATTTGTGTTCTGAAGATGAACGGAGGTCTTACGGGTCTCGAACGACGTGAGGGTCAGTAATTAATGACAGAATTTTCATTTTTGGGTGAACTAACCCTTTAATGAGTAAGTAATTGAATCATTCATTCAACCGATTCATTCAAAAAGTTGATTCATTCAGGAACATAGCATGTGACTGTCTTAATGAGTGAGTCATTGAATCATTCATTCAACCGATTCATTCAAACGGCTGACACAATCAGGAACGAAGCGTTTGGCTGTCTTAATGAGTGAGTCATTGAATCATTCATTCAACCGATTCATTCAAACGGCTGACACAATCAGGAACGAAGCGTTTGGCTGTCTTAATGAGTGAGTCATTGAATCATTCATTAAACCAATTCATTCAAAAAGTTGATTAATTCAGGAACGAAACACCAGCGTATGTTGCTCAGAGATGCAAAACAGTGGCTTGTTTCAAAATTGTGTCAAAAATGTAAGTCAATCAATATCACATTTGTAATCATGCTGATATTTGGAGAAAAAAACGGCACTCTTTGTGTTATATTAACCATAAAAAATGCACTCTAAAAATGCTGGGTTAAAAACAACCCAAGCGGGTTAAACATGGACAAACCCAGCAATTGGGTTGTTTTAAGAAAACATTTAACCCAACCTTTAAAGATCAAATGGTGCAACCAAATGAAGTACAGAGCTACATCACTGTAGATTAAGCATCTACTGTGGACTTCCAATTTGCTGGTGCAACCCTACCCCGATCTATAGAAAGTGGTGGCAGTAGTTTATACAAGCACAAGCAGTCCGTTTGTTTGCTTTAGTCTGACTTGGAGCGTGATGAAATGCAACTCCTCGCTTTCATCCGATTCCTAAACAAGACAGTGAGATATAGAGGAACGGAGAGACGGAAAAGCGAAGAGAAGTCATGCCTCTGTGCAGAGAAATAAACACACCCAGGGATAGGAACGATAAAGCCACACACTCGCTAATTAGTCCCTCGTTTGGAGGAAAAGACTATCAGGTGTAATCAGAAACCCTCCTCTTTATATCTGATTAGGCGCTGACCTCAGTCATGCCATAATATGTCAATATGTGGTCAGAAATGACATGCCAAGCCTCACCGTGTATATTTTCAGATGAGCGCCCAAATATACACAACGGAGTAGAAGCCGTGCCAGCTCTTACTTATGAGCTCTCCCGACTCATGTGCAGTGGTTGAGGTGAAGATCAAGTCAAGACATGGAAACTTCACTTTCCTCTTGTTCCATGTGCTGCAGGCTTTATTCTTTGGCGAAACCTCACCTGTGGATAAATAACATGACATTTCTTCACAACAGCGAGGGTAGGCACATTCGGAAACTTTTAGAAAGTGTCCTGGAGTGAGGGGAGAGGAAAACCCACGGCTTTATCTGCCCTATATTACTGCAAGACAAGTGCTGTCTCCCTCCATTTCCCTCTGTCCGTTCCCGGGGAACAGCTGCATGCATGGTTTTCTCCTCATTTGCTGTGAAAAGTGGGAGCTGTGGTTCAGGCATGATTGGAGCTCGGCCCAATGGCTCCTCATCTGAGAGTTTCCATGGGACAGGCACGTTTGCTGTAACCAAAACACCATGTGAGGTTCAGCCAGTGCACTCAATGGCCGGCTATCTTCCGCCCCAGTGTCCTTGTCGACTGCTTGGATCCCTCAGAAAAGTTAAAAATGCCAATGCTAATTATGTTAAATGGATGCTGTAAAGTGGAATATGCTCTACTTACTAGAGAGGGAATGCGTATTGTGAGAATTTGCATTGTGTTATTTTCCACCTGATCAATATAAATGCAAGACAAACAGACACTGGGCTTTATTATACACCCGACGCAATGTGACGCCAGCCTGACGCAGTTATAATTTTCACGTCCAGCATTTAAATATCAAATGCACTGGCGCATCTGTTCACCCATGGGCGTCTGGTCTAAAGCATTGTTGGAGCTTATTTTGAGGAACTGAAAACGACTGCGCCATTGACCAACACAAAAAAGTCAATAGTGCAGTATTTTTGTGTTATTTAAAGGGTGTGTTAGTAATATGAGCCTATAGGCATACACTCTGCTCATTACACACACAGGGATGCGCAGCAGCACACACACATTTTTAAATATGAAAAATGAAAGGATTCAAATGTAAAAGATTATTATTGTGTACATGAATATAGAAATACATACGTCATAATGGACAGTCACAGCATGTATCAGAATTAGCCTACACTCTAAAAAATGCTTGGTTAAAAATAACCCAAGTTGGGTTGAAAATGGACTAACCCAGCATGTGGGTTGTTTTAACCCAGTGGTTTGCTTAAAACAACCCAATTGCTGGGTTAGTCCAATTTCAACCCAACTTGGGTTATTTTTAACCCAGCATTTTTTAGAGTGTACCTATTTGAAGTAATAATGTGCATGCAGGCGTCATTGGACAAGCAGATCTGTTTCCTCGTTAGAGAAGCGATCAGTCTCTCCGCTCACATGTAAATAGCGAATCCGCCATGGCAACTGGCTTTTAAAGGGAATGGGAGATGAGACTCTGATTGGTTTATTGACTATTATTAAGGGTGTGACACGATTTCCACCTGGATGATGCGACGACAGCCATATTGCGCAAGAATGCCCACCACAAACTAGCTGATTGGTGGAGAGGAGACCGAGTGATTAAGCCAATCGGATATATATACGGGGATGATTAGGAGGCCATGATGGACAGAGGCCAATGGGCAAATTTGGCCAGGATGCCGGGGTTACACCCCTACTCTTAATGGAAGGACATCCTTGGGATTTTTAATGACCACAGAGAGTCAGGACCTCGGTTTTACGTCTCATCCAAAGGACGGGAGTGTGAGGGTGAAGTTAGCATAGAATATGCCAACGCTATGTTTACATTACGCCTTTTTATAGAAATAAAAACTTTTTAATTCAGGTGGATAAGAGTCGCTTCAATTCCATCAGCTCATCCAACGCGAGCTGTTCGAGTCGATCGATCAGGATTCGTTGCGCAACAGAAGCGTCAGACAAATGTCTATTTTAAAATGTGCTTTCAGCACCACTGCTCGCTATTCACTGAGTACACATGATCGCAAAATTGAAAGTGAAAGTAAACGGGAGCGCTCATTCAAACGCAATTTCAGTAAGTTATCCTGAGGCATGAGAATATATATATATCTCAACTATCTTAGGCTGGGTTGTGTAGTTGTAACCATGTCTTAGCTCTGTATCATGCTTGAAGACAGACTTTGGTCTCTATTTGCACTTTGAATATTGAGTACTTCGATTATGGTTATTTTTTGCACTTAATATCTATGATCAATTTGTGGGAAGCAGGTCAGTTAGGAGGTCAAAAGAAGCTCATGTGCAGGTCTGAAGGGACAATCATACAGGAAAGAAGCCAGTCAGTTGAGTTTTTGGCAAAACCTTTTACAGTGCTTGGTGTCTTTTACTGCAAATGATAACTCATACTCAGAAAGTAGAACTGAAATGACATTCATTACGAGTTGATTAGTTAAAACATTTCAAATGCATGTATTTCATTGAGGATTTCTTAAAAATACTATGTAAAAATCTTGTCTTGTCTCGTTCTCATGAACCCAATCTCGTGTCTCGTCTCGTGCGATAAGTGTCTCGTCACACCCCTAATATTTATTGATTATTAAAATGTTTCTACTGCTATTGCTGCTTCCTCTTTGCCTCTCTGTTAATCTCTCTTGTCTTGGTGAGATTCTCTCATGATATAACAAAGGTACATCTAATGTCTTGGGGGCTCTAGCCCCATTAAAGATCAGAACTGTCCCCTCAGCTCCTTCTTCCCCTTGGTTCACCCCGGAGCTCAGATTAATGAAAGCAAAGAACGCCTCTATAAGAAGACTTGTCTTCCTGTTCATGCTGTACCTTTACTCTGAATTCATATTGCAAAATAAAAATGCCCTTAACACTGCACATGCTACTTACTTATCTATCATCAACAGAGCAAAGTGTAAACCCAGGACCCTATTATCTGAGATCAACAAACTTGTTAAACCACCATCTCCACTTCTTAATGGTTCTTCGGACCTTTGTGAAAAGACATTTTTACACACAAAATTGACAATATCTATCAATAATTTTCTTCATTCGTTCCTCCAGAAACTTCTACTTTCCAGATACTCTACCCACTTTCTTACTCTCACCAATACATCTGTGGTTGAACAGCTGATTATGACTCTAACTCTCTCTAAATGTACTCATTATATCTATCACTCACATGATAAATAGTTCACTTATGACGGGTTATGAACCGCCTGGACTGGATATTGTTTTTCTAAGGTTTTGGACAGTAACGACTCAAGTGTGACTACATCCCTCTAATGGAATTACTAACAACGTTTTTGAAAACGATACCTTTATTGTCTCCATGAAATTGTGAATATGTGAAAATGGTGACGTTGTGCACATGCGTATTACGTGCTCAGTCTATAGGCGTGTAGTGTTTCACATACTTCTGGCCTGGCATGCATAATACAGTGATTTTAGTCATTTTCGTGAATCCATGTCAACGGAAAAACGTTTCAGTTTTTAGTACACTCATAGATGGATAAAATAAGGGAGACATCAGAAATGTCCACTGTTGGTGTGTCTCCAGGAGCAGAGTTGGGAAACTGTAGGTGTTATAGCAGTACTAAACTCTCAAACAAGCACTGCTGTTAAAGGGTACTTAACACACACACACACACACACACACACACACACACACACACACACACACACACACACACACACACACACACACACACACACACACACACACACACACACACACACACACACACAGTTTCGGCCAGTCTCATGTTAATCTTGAGTATTTATAGAGTAGTGTTGATCCTTCATATCTCCCAAGAGTCTTTAGTATTATCATATTTATAAAAGACAGATACACTGCACCGGTTCTTTCAGAAAACAGCCGAGCTCGTGGAGGCGTGGAGTGGGCGGAGCTAAAGAGTCACGAGCACACACACACACACACACGCACACACACACACACACACACACACACACACACACGTTGGTGCAACTACATTATGAGGACATTCCATAGACTTAATGGTTTTTATACTGTACAAACTGTACATCCTACACTACCCCTACCCCTAAACCTACCCATCACACACACACACACACACACACACACACACACACACACACACACACACACACACACACACACACACACACACACACACACACACACACACACACACACACACACACACACACACACACACACACACACACACACACACACACACACACACACACACACACACACACACACACACACACACACAGTACCCCTACCCCTAAATCTACCCATCACAGAAAGCATTTTGCATGTTTACATTTTTAATAAAACATTGTTTAGTATGTTTTTAAAGCTATTTTTTATCATGAGGACATCTGAAATGTCATTATATAAAATTTGTGTCCTCAAAAATCACATAAACAAGCACACACACGCACGCACGCATGCACACACACACGCATGCACGCACGTACGCATACACACACACACACACACGCAAACAACACATCATGACATTATCCCTGGACTCTCGATTCACTATACGTTGGTGTTGTTCACATTATATGCACTTACGAGCCGATTGCCAACAAAACACACACATTTGATGCAGTTTCACTCACCGCCTGCGGTTTCCACTCATGACCAGGAACAAACACACACACTTGCAGAACTCTGTGAAAACAAACTGCATCCACTGTTCCCTTAACGCTGGGTTATTTGTGAAGCTGAACAAGGTGATCTTTCCCTCACACACACACACACACACACACACACACACACACACACACACACACACACACACACACACACACACACACACACACACACACACACACACACACACACACACACACACACACACACACACACACACACACACACACACACACACACACACACACACACACACACACACACACACACACACACACACACACACACACACACACACTCACACACACACTCACACACACACACACACACACACACTTCTTTTGTGACATTGTTGATCTCGTGTCTAAAAACACAACGCCAGCACCACTGACGGCTCCTGTAACCCGAACAAAGCTCGTTGTTGGCGCTCTTGCTCTAGTTCTGGTTGATGTGTGTGTGTGTGTGTGTGTGTGTGTGTGCTCATCCGGGAGAAGTGCCCATACAAGCAATTCCACCCTTTATGACATCATACAGGGCCTTACTCGGAAAAAAACTTTTTGTATAACTTTGTGTATTTGGCACAGAAATACATCCAACTCGTTTTTTTTGTCCATGTTTATCATGAGATTGAACTCTTTAACAGTGTAAATAAGGCAGAATGCATGAAATAGCATTAGACCTGTCCCTTTAATATCATACTCCACAGCACAATCCTGAATCCCAGACAGCGAAAAATTGAAAAATTGCTGCTGTAATTGCATTCTCACTCCTGTGTTTTTTCATTGAGCATCAGAATGTGTGTTGTTGTGGTGGACAGCTGCCAGGATCTCTCCACAGACGCTCACCGGCCTTTGATAAGGACACTCACCTAGAGTCGTTCACACTGAGAGCGGGCAGAAGGGGTCGGACATGCTGTTTTCCAGCTCTTTTAACCCTGACTGCACTGTGGGCTCGTTTGGCGTTATCCGTTCTCATTATAGCACTCCATTCCCTCTTTTGCTGTCCTTCTCTCTTTGGGACTGTGTGTGTGTGTGTGTGTGTGTGTGTGTGAGAGTGAGAGAGCATGTGTGTGCGTGAGTGTGTGTTTGTGTGTGTGTGTGTGCATGTGCGTGTTTGTGCGAGTGTGAGCATATGTGTTTGTGTGAGTGTGTGTGTGTGCGTGAGCAAGTGTGTGTGTGTGCATGTGCGTGCGTGCGTGTGTGTGCGAGTGTGCTGGTGCGTGCGTGTGTGTGTTTGGGCGAGTGTGAGCATATGTGTGTGCGTGAGCAAGTGTGTGTGTGTGTGTGCGTGTGTGCGTGTGTGTGCTTGTGCGTGCATGCATGTGTGTGTTTGTGCGAGTGTGAGCATATGTGTGTGAGCATGTGTGTGTGTGTGTGTGTGTGTGAGCATGTGTGTTTATGCGAGTGTGAGCATATGTGTGTGTGTGAGCATGTGTGTGTTCATGCGAGTGTGAGCATATGTGTGTGCGTGAGCAAGTGTGTGTGCATGCATGTGTGTGTTTGCGAGTGTGAGCATGTGTGTGTGTGTATGTGTGTGAGCATGTGTGTGTGTGTACATGAGCAGTGTGTGTGTGCGTGCATTGGTGTGTTTATGCGAGTGTGAGCATGTGTGTGTGTGCATGTGCATGTGCATGTGCGTGCGTGCGTGTATGTGTGAGCGTGTGTGTGTTTGCGCATGTGTGTGTGTGTGTGCGCGTGCGTGCGTGCGTATGCATGTGTGTGTATTTGTGCGTTTGCTAGCACGTGTATGTATGTGTTTATGCGTGTGTGAGCATGCTTGTGTGACCATTTCTGTGTGAGCATGTGTGTGTACATGAACATGTGTGAGTGTGTGCGTGTGTGTGCGCGTGCGTGTGAGCAGGTGTGTGTGCGTGTGTGTGCATGTGTGTGTGTTAGGCCTCACACCTTCATATCTGCATTTGTTCTGCATTTGTGGCTAATTTAGTTTGCCAAATTCTGCATGCTGTCTGTTGCAGTCACATCTGTGTGTGTGTGTGTGTGTGAGTAGGAATGTTTGTTCCACATGTCATTTGTGCTCTAGTACCAGACCTTCATTTGGGTGGGAAAATGTTCAGATTTATGCTAGATTGATTACATTTATTGAAAAATGTAAAATAAAAAACTTATTTTTTTGCCTTTCCCATTCATTTTCAGACCCTGAGTGTGACTTTGTTTTTTACATACCTTCAGAACAACGAGAATCAAGCCCAGTGTGTGTGTGTGTGTGTGTGTGTGTGTGTGTGCGCGTGTGCACGTTTGTTTTTGTGAAATGTGAGGACATTCCATAGGCGTAATGGTTTTTATACCGTACAAACCGTATTTTCTATCCCCTTACACTGCCCCTGCCCCTAAACCTATCCATCACACACACACACACACACACACACACACACACACACACACACACACATGTTTGTTTTTGTGAAATGTGAGGACATTCCATAGGCGTAATGGTTTTTATACCGTACAAACCGTATTTTCTATCCCCTTACACTGCCCCTGCCCCTAAACCTAGCCCTCACAGGAGACTGCGCAGTTCACTTTCTGTGAAAAAAAACTTGTTCTGTGTGATTTATAAGCATTTTGAAAAGTGAGGACATGGGGAACGTCCTCATATTTCACCCTCTTTTTGTAATACCTGTGTCATACCCATGTCATTATACACATTTGTGTCCTGATATTTCACAAAAACATGCCCATACGTGTGTGTGTTTGTGTGTGTGCGTGTGTGGGCATGTTTTTGTGAAATATCAGGACACAAATGTGTATAATGACACAGGTATTAAAAAAAGAGGGTGAAATATGAGGACGTTCCCCATGTCCTCACTTTTCAAAATGTTTATAAATCACACAGAATGAGGTTTTTTTTCACAGAAAGTGAACTGCACAGTCTCCTGTGAGGGCTAGGTTTAGGGGCAGGGGCAGTGTGTGTGTGTGTGTGTGTGTGTGTGTGTGTGTGTGTGTGTGTGTGTGTGTGTGTGTGTGTGTGTGTGTGTGTGTGTGTGTGTGTGTGTGTGTGTGTGTGTGTGTGTGTGTGATGGATAGGTTTAGGGGCAGGGGCAGTGTAAGGGGATAGAAAATACGGTTTGTACGGTATAAAAACCATTACGCCTATGGAATGTCCTCACATTTCACAAAAACAAACATGTGTGTGTGTGTGTGTGTGTGTGTGTGTGTGTGTTTAGATAGATAATGTAACTAAAGTCCCAAAATCTCATGCCACTGTCTTGTATTGTTTAATAAGGCAAACGGCTCTGCACAGAATCCAAAAGCCACATGAGGGTTAATGTCCACAAGCAAAATGTTGGTAATTCTTTTCTGTGTTTTTAAGTCTTCACCCAAACGTATTCGCTTAAAGCGATTAGGCAGTGAACAATCCAGGCCTGTGTTTGTGCGACAGACGAAGTCAGAGCAGAAGTGCATATTTAGCGTTCATGTCTGCGTCAGAGCATTGGAAAGCGTATGCAAAGGCACGGGGGATTGGCAGTTTGTCCGGCGTTACCCGGGGAACGTTGGGTTAACCGCGCACCGGAGAGCGGTCCAAAAGAACCGCGTCTTGATTGGGACGCCCGGGCCTGCCAGCGCTGGGAGTGACAGGCGGTGCCAGTGGATCAGAGCCGGCCTGCCACTGATGTTTAATGTTCACACATGCACTGGGAAGCACTGTCCAAGAAAACCAATTTGGAGAATACACTTTAAAAAGGGCACTTTTCCATCTGCCTTCTGTCCCTCGTCTTCGTCCAAGAGAAAGGCAACAGAGAGAGGGGAAAAAGACAGTATGAAGAAGTGGAGTGCTTAAGTTCATAATCAGTTACAATTGAGTTTGTTTATTGACAGCACTGAAAGAACCTCTTGGCAACACACTGTGTGTGTGTAAGTACAACAATAAAAGCCTCAGTTAATTCTGTTAGTAGTCAAAATCTCCAAACCCGTCTCAGCGGCCTCCTTTACATCTGGCGCTTACATGCAAAATGGAAAACAGCACTTGTGTATTACTTCAGAGGTCGCGTTAACCCAACATTTCCGTCATTTATCAACTTTTAAAACACCTTTTCTGTCATTTTGACAGATACAAAAATAAGGTATCTGGTCAATTGCGTTTTCCACAGTAAAGGATGCTAATGCAGATTGGAAGTGAAGGGGAGAAACGGACGTGTTAAAGCTCCCCTGCGAATACAGGCCGAGGGAAAGACGCCAGAGAGGATTTAAGGTGTGTTCCAGTCGAGTAATCCGTGGAATATCCATCGGGCGATGCTGGGAAATTTACAGCGCAGTCCGTCATAGTGACCGTAGTGGAAAAGGATTGTTGTGCGAGGTCTGTTATCACTTAGTCGTGCTGCGTGTGTCGATAATGAAACGCATTAGCATTTACACCTTCACTGAGATCTGGAAACGCATGTTAATTCTAGGTGTCAAGTCTGTGCTTCATGCATTTATCACCCGTCTAATAAACCCCATTAAACCTCGATGGTGTTAGGGCTTAAATCAATTGCAAACTGTAATGAACAAATGACTCTACATGCACTGGAATTAAGAGACCATTTTACAAAACAATAATTACGAAGAAATGGCAAGTTATACACTGAATTAAAGGTGAACTTTGAACGCCTGAAATAGTATTTACATGTTAAACATACTCCAGTAATACAGTTTGCTTGTTTGCTTTGCATGCAAATGAATCACATATTAATATTGATAAGAAAAAAAGATCATTTCATTGTGGAAAACGAAAGCAGTGAATACACCTCATGATTGGCCTACAGTCCACAGCCATGCACGTTGAGGTTGTGTGATGTGTTTGTGATGTTGTTTAGGCCGTGCGGACGGACGTCTTTGGCTGTTGCGTCACATACACTCACTCCTGCTGGTCTGCCCGCTCTAAGTGTGGTTTGGCAAAAGGGATGGACTGAAAACAGCTCAGGCCCTAAACTGGCCAATCACAACCACAGCAGAGAATCCCACACTGTTCACATGCACATGAGACGCACACTATTGCCAGCTGTATTGACTGATTTGATATAGTTCGGATTTTAAATTAGACAATAGTTGACATTGGACAATAGTGTAAAACATCAAGCTTTTCTATGATTTATTAAATTTTTTATTTTAATATTTTATTTTTTTATACTTTATTTTATTACTTTATTAAATTTTTTTGTATTTTATTTCATTATAATTCATTTATTTAGTTTACATGAATATATTATATTATTTATTGTTTATATTATTTTTTGTATTTTTGTATTGTTTTGTTTTGTTTTGTTAATTTAATTTTATTTTATTATATTATTTATATTCCTACTTTATTTTATTTTATTATTTTAATTTATTACTTTATTTTATTTTTTGTTTTATTTTATTTATTTATTTTTACTTTATTTTAGTATTTTATTTGATTGTAAATAATTTACTTATTATATTATTTATTAATTATTATTATATTAATTATTATTTAAATGTTTTTTTTGTATTTATTTTTATAAATTATTTATATTATATTTTTTGTTGTTTTTTCTGTTTATTTTATTTTATTATAATTAATTAATTTACTTTACTTTAAGATATTTTATTTTACTTTATTTAAAATTTTACATTTATTTATTTTACTTTACTATTTTTCTTAATTTTATTATTTTGATATACTTTTAGTATTTTATTTTATTATAATTCATTTATTTACTTTACATTAATTTATTATATTATTTATTGTATTTATTGTATTTTGTATTGTTGTTTATTTATATTCATTCTTTATTTCCTTTTATTATTTTAATTTATTACTTTATTTTATTTATGTTTTTGTTTTATTTTATTTATTTATTTTATTTTAATATTATATATATATATATATATATATATTTGTATTTTATTTTTATTATAATTAATTTACTTTACTTTAATATATTATGTTGTTTATTATAAAAAAATATATTTTATTTTACTATATTATTTATATTATATTTTATTTTTAGTTGTTTTTTGTTTATTTTATTTTATTAAAGTCCGTTTATTTACTTTACTTTAATCTATTGTTATTTATTTTATTTTTTTTACTTTACTATTTTACTTTATTTTGTTATTTTATTTTGATTTAATTTTTTGTATTGTATTTTATTTTATTATAATTCATTTATTTATTTTACTTTAATATATTATTAAATTTTGTATTTAAAAAATTGTTTTATTTTATTTTATTTTATTTTATTTGTACCCAAGCATCTGCTTCTTACTTGGGCTGTTTAAATGAAAATCAACACCAAACAAACAAACAAACAAACATTGTTTATTTATTCATGTATTTATTTATTTATTTATTCCTACCTAAATAAACAAACAAATACATTATGCTGCACATTTTCTTTTAAGCTGGCCAGGTAAGTTGCAGATGTAGGGCTGTTTGCAGGGATTTCGTCCGTATTTAGATAAAGTAGCCTTGAGACACGGATGTTTCTTATCCTCAGTTGCAGCCCTTGTGATGTCAGGCGTTTTGTTTCCAGTATATTTCGAGGTGTGAGAACTGAAGTGTGAGAGTGTAGGACTCGGAGATACAGTCTGGCATCGCATTTTGTGCCCACAAGAGAAACCTTGCATGGGAAAAGGGGAACATGCAAAATGCATCCATCTGCACTGCCATCCACCCACACGTACATACATCGACATTTGAATTTCCCACTGGTCGCCATGATACTCAATCATTAATACACCCAGTCTGACAGACAGACAGAAGGGGGAATTTCCACGAGACCTCTGTGAAAATCCATATGCAAACCAATGGTTTTGTAAAATGTCAAAACGGGAGATCAAATAAGTGGAATAAAGAATTTGCTTGGGATTTGCGCAGTAGTGGTCGCAATGGTTGTCATTTCTGGGAGGGGAATAATTGGCATCATTTGGTAATAATAGAGTAAAAGGGGGAAAAAAAACATAAGCAAAGCTTATTATGGCAAATGAAGCCACCAGCGTCTGAGTTACACGTGATACAGCTCACCACAAATGTGCCTTACGCTATATGTAATGTATATTATATGAATTATGCGGTTGCATATGAACGTTTGGGTGTGTTAGTGTATCTATCGTCCTGATATACTACAGCATTTAGTGCATGAGAGGAAAATGCATCTGAGCGATGATTCCCAATCCCATATGTGCAATTGCACTTATAAAAATCAGATGCATCTTGCACTTTATTAAAGAGCAAATGCGAGGTAGAACGTCATGTGAACAGATCTGCAAACTATAGTCGTCCGTCTCTGGCCTGCAAATTACAGCTGGCAGCAAATTTAGGGATTGTTCAACTTTAATCAGCGTATCGCATTGTTCAAGTGTACACAACGTGATTTAATCGATTTGTAAAAAGCGACTGGAAATGGTTTTTATGTATCGTAAACGCAGAGTCGACAAATTTGTCGTTAGTGTTTTGTTGCAGAAAGTGCATCATCAGCTTGAGCAAATAATAGGAAAGCTGCCTAGTTAGAATAATGACTGCTTGTTTTTTTCCCTCAGGTTCTCCGAGTGCTCCCAATCAACGATGTTATCAATGCTGTGGAATCTGGCCTGCTTGCATCATGCGCGCTACCTCGATGGAGACAGCTCCTATTTCCCAGACCTTTCCTTCATGACAGAGCGGGCCCGTGAACAATGCGTCTCTGTGCAGTTTGTTTTCTCCAGCGATCAACTTGTTTTTAACATCCTCTGCGTTGAGCGGTGGCAATGGAAAGAGTGGGCCGGGCCCTGGCCGTACTCTGGCTTTCAGTTCTGCTGCTTGAGCCCAGTGGACAAGCCTGACACTTCTGAGGGAGTCCCGTGGCCATGGGCACCTACGCCAAGCTTTGAGCTCACTGTTTTGACTGGGTATGTGTCGGGCGAGGGGGCGAATGCTTGCTGTATGGGAAGTGGCAGAGTGCGAGCTGCCAGGCTGATTCGATTTGCCGTTTCCCAAGACTCCCTATTCTACAGTCTTCCCGCCAAACCCTGGCCATAATGGTTTTTGCGTTCAATCAAGGGCAGCGGCAAGCATTGGACGAGGCGTGTTGGGAAAGTGGGCTTGGAAGAGCTCTAGGTGAAGTGCCAGGAAGTGATGACAACCGTGTGGTTTGTGGAGCGTCACACCACACAGGCTCCTGAAGAAAAGGTACACTTTGCTCTTGCTCCGTCGCACAAATAGAGTTGTTTTCTCCAAGAGGGGAAAATATGACAGCTAATGCATCTAAACTGCCATATGTGCACACACACACACACACGCCCCCTTCCCACCCACCCATGAAATTAGATGTTTTGCTAAAATATGGAACCCGGGGTGGAGCACGTTGGGTTAGCTATTGATGGTTTCCACTGTTCTTACACCATTTCTGCCATGTTTTACGACGCTCTCCACTTGACTGGACGCACATGCCTCCTTAAACACACTGCGGAGACCAAAGTGGCGAGAACACATCCCGGGAGAGCTGGATTTGCCTGATTCTTGCACAACGGACCTGTGCTCGGTCTGGAGGCACGCTAAGCGTACGCGTCAGAGTGTTTCCGTCTTTACCTCGTTAGCTAAGCCTCGTGTTGGGATTATGGGAAATGTCTTGGTGACCCTGGAAACAAAAGCATGACTTAATCAGCCTATAAAAACAGAGACAGTGGCCAAGACGTTGGATTCAGCCAAGAGGCTTGCCATACACCGCACTGCTACATGCTAGAGCCGTAAACATGGAGGACGGAAAAAAAGGTTATTGATAAATATTGGTTATTTGTAGCGGAAGGTTTTAAAGGGGTAGTTCGCCCAAAAATGAAACCCTTGTGTTGTTCCAAAGCTGTATGAGTTTCTTTCTTCTGATGAACACAAAAGAAAACATTTTGAAGAATGTTGTTAATGACGGTAGCCATAAAGCGGTGCAGGTATGACATCACTTTGTAGTCCAAAACGCGAAGGCGAGTTAGCATATTAGCACTTCCGGTTCCCTCATCCTGAAGTCAATGTATTTTTTGAATGGGATTTTTTAAATGGCTGAAATAAGGTTTGCGGTAAACGCAAGCGTTCACGTTTTATTCTACGTCATAAAATACATCAGTATTACCCAACTCGTGATTTTTTGAAGACAGGTCCGCTTTTACAGCCTCATTCTGCTCATAATTGTGCTCTTATAAACCATATAACTCAAACGCTCTGGGGAAATGTTTTTCGATAAAGACTGAAAGAGTTGTCGGACGTTTAATGATATTGATGTTGAAATCGTGGGACTGTGGTGTAGTCCGTTTATAGCCTGTCTTTAGTTTTTGCGACTGCATTTAGGCTTCAAAATTAATAGAAGTTGTGTTCATCTGTGATAATTATCTTTATGGACAAAACATTTAAGTATTATAAACTTTTGTTGATCACAGAGCTTGTTTTTTGCGATAATCCAAAAGCCTATGGGAAGATCCTATTGGGTTTTTCTCGAGGGAACCAGTGTGATGCGAACTGCCAGTTGGCCTTTTGACTTTTTTCTCCTACTATGGAAGTCAATGGCGACCGTCAACTGTTTGATTGCCAACATTCTTTAAAATAAACTAAATAATAAAAAAACCCCTGAAAATTCTGTCATCATTTCCTCATCTTCAAGTTGTTCCAAACCTGTATGAGTTTCTTTCTTCTGATGAACACAAAAGAAAACATTTCAACAAATTTTGTTAATGACGGTAGCCATAGAGCGGTGCAGGTATGACATCACTTTGTAGTCCAAAACGCGGAGGCGAGTTAGCATATTAGCACTTCCGGTTCCCATGTACCGAAGTCAATGTGTTTTTTGACTGGGATTTGTTAAATGGCTGAAATAAGGTTTACGGTAAACACAAGCGTTCACGTTTTATTCTAATACATAAAATATATCAGTATTACGCGACTCGTGATTTTTTGAAGACAGGTCCGCTTTTACAGCCTCATTCTGCTCATAATTGTGCTCTTATAAACCATATAACTCAAACGCTCTGGGAAAATGTTTTTCGATAAAGACTGAAAGAGTTGTCGGACGTTTAGTGATGGTGACGTTGAAATCGTGGGACTGTGGTGTAGTCCGTTTATAGCCTCCCTTTAGTTTTTGCGACTGCATTTAGGCTTCAAAACTAATAAAAGCTGTGTTCATATGCGATAATTATCTTGATGGACCAAATGTGTAAGTATTATAAACTTATGTTACTCACAGAGCTTGTTTTTTGCAATAAGATTCAGGCCCTTCATAGATATGACACATTTAAATTCTGTTCACTTGACTTAAACACATCTAATTTTGTCACAGCTTAATTTAATTGTGTTCAATCAACATGCTATATTTATAACTGAAGTTTACTTAAGTTGTGTTAAAACTACATGGAATATTTGTGTTGACATAACTAACTGGGCAGTGGATCTGTAGTTCCCAGCATGCTTTGCAAAGGACTCCATTAGGAGAGTACATTTAGGGATTAAAGTGTTATTTTATGTGTTTTTTTCTGTAAAGGGAAAGATGTTGTTAGTTAATGTTAGTGTTTAATGTTCAGTTGGACATTTAGAGGAGTTTCTGTAATGTTTTTTTTATTGATTTTGTGGTTACCGTTATGCTGAAGAGTGGTGCCTGTGGGCAGGGCAAGAGTGACACCACTTTTCTTATATTTTCATACATTGTGTATGATGATGAATAAAACTGCTTATAATTGATTTTCCAATTAAATGTTTTAATTTATGTTTGACAAGTATAAAAAAGTCATGTTATGAGTGTATAAATATAATTTAAACTGTATTTGATCAAATTGAGTTTGACCAACTCAAATACATTGTCCAAAATTGAGTTGGACCAACTCATTGCAAAAATAGTTTTTTATGAGTTGGGCCCACACATATTTATTGGATGGAAAACCTGCTCTTTGTCCAATGGGTAATTTTTTTGAGTGTATATGTGAAGATCCTATTGGGTTTTTCTCGAGGGAACCAGTGTGATGCGAACTGCCTTTTGGCCTATTGACTTTTTGCCCCTACTATGGAAGTCAATGGCTACCGTCAACTGTTTAATTGCCAACGTTCTTTAAAGTAAACAAAATAAAAAAAAAACCCTGAAAACTCTGTCATCATTTACTCATCCTCTAGTTGTTCAAACCTGTATGAGTTTATTTCTTCAGTTGAACACAAAGGAAGATATTTACAAAAAAATGTCAGTAAGTAAACAGTTGATATACCCCATTGACTTCCGAAGTATTTTTTCCCCCCTAGGAAGTCAATGGCTAACGTCAACTGTTGGCTAACCCACATTGGCTAACAATGGCTAACCAACATTCTTTAAAACGTCTTCTTTTGTGTTCAACAGAAGAAATAAACTCACATAGGTTTAGAGCAACGTGAGGCTAAGTGGTAACATTTTCATGTTTGTGTGAACTATTCCTTTAAAGTGCTGCGCATTTCCGAAGCTCAGGTGAACAGGAAGTGGGAATTTGTTTACTACGCAGTGGAGTTGGAAGGTTTCATACTTGTGCTTATCAGAGTGTGCATACAAATTTGTTGCAAATGAATGTGTTCGCACAAAAGTGCCTGTTAATAATTTTCTGAGTATTTCCTCTTAAGGCAAGCAACATCACAGAAATAAATGACACATTAGGGAGTGCCTTAGAGTTGTTCGGTGAAGTGCAATGACATCATTGCTCTATTTTTAAGACGTGACTTTGCAAATTCACAAATTTGACTGAGCTGAGAAACTGCAATAGTTAATGTTTTTCAAAAAAGCCTGTCCCAACTGCTCTGCTACTCCAATTGCTATCACCACAACAGGAAATCTCCCAAGAGTTTGGAAATAATTAATAAAGGATCCTAAACACGGTCTGAGATGTAGTGCTTTACAATGACATCTTGGCAATGGTGTGGCGGTAGCCAGCAGACCATTACTGGGACGCCGACTCAGTTACTGTCTGTGGCTGGGGCGGTGCTGTGTCTTCTGAGCAGAGATCTGGCCTAGGCTAAAACTTGTGTGAAGTGGCTCCATATGGGCTGAGCCAACAGCGTCCAAAACCATTGAGGTTGCAGAGGCAGTCTGACGCACAACAGCAGAAAGGGGCAGTCAATTCTATTTTAGCAATTACGTACAGATGAGCCTGGCACATAGAGGACATGGGGAAATAGCAAAACACAGCCCTCACTACTGGTCAGTTTGTCAATACGTTCTCTACTGTTAAGTGCCTTTTACGAAATAAAACATTCAGCACAAGAAGAGCCAAAAAATGATTCTCACATTGGAGTTGTACGTTGACTGATGAATCATCCTGAAAGGCATGCAGGGTGTTCAGACCTTAGCATAATTATCTGCATTTTAGATGGTAAACCTCAAGTGTATCGTATTCATGCTGTTTTATTAGCTTCGAATGAACGGTGGTCTCAATAGAAGAGCTGATGACACTACTATAAAGTCAAAGCATTAGTACAGATGTAGTTACATGCCATTAAATGTCATTACAACAATAGAAATATGATTGAGCCAATGAGTTGCAAACAAGCCAAAGCAAAGATAGTATGGGTTCTGACATGGTGGAAATGTGAAGCAGATGTGCTCCACTCATCCAAGATGCTGTCAGATGGCTTTATCAGCCCCAGCCCTCTGGGAACTGCCCTTTAACCCTGAACACTCCAATAAATCTGAAATTTAGACATTTGCCGGTGTATTGCAATCTGAGGTAATTCGCATTTCAGATACACACATTTCCTCTTTGTGCATTTGTAACTATGCATTTCACTGATGTCCGATTTTGTAAACAAATTGCTCTTTTAAGTCAGATCTTCTCGATGCTTCATTTCAACCGAACTGATCTCCGCTGCGTTTCCCCGAAGCATCGTTAGCCAACCGCAAGTTCTGTCGTTATCAGCGTAGTTCAACGAGTCCGAAACCATAGTTCCAACAAACATTACAAACACCATTGCAATGTTGTGTAGTTGGAACGATGACCTGTATTTAGAAGCATAGATTCTTGTTTGCATAATGTGGAAATAGGCAAATTTTCCGTCTCCTCTAGAGTTAAACAGTTGAGTGTTACCGTTTTCGAATCCATTCAGCCGATATCCGATCTAAGCATAGCTTAGCATAGATCAGGGGTTTTCAAACTGGGGTCCGGGGACCCCCAGGGGTCCTCCAGAGGGTTCTAAGGGGTCCCCAGAAAGTTTCAGAGAATAAAACAACAAAGCAAAAATGTATAAAGTCTACCAAACATTCTAACGGTTTCTCTCCTTTCTTGCCGTATACAGTACATACTTTCCAGAGTTGTATTTGTTTGCTTTGTATCTTTCTAGTGATTTTTTCTCACTATAGTCCTCTATCTTGCTCATTGGGGTTGTAAGGCAGTTTTCTTAACGCAGTACATAAGCTGCTTACATAATCATTTTAAATCACATAAAATCATTTTTAATTGAACATTTTCTTCTTCAGGTTTATACATCCAACATTAAGTATAGCCAATTTAAGTTGGAAAACAATATTATATTTATAATGTCACACTTACTGTTTATCTAGTTTAAATGTTTTTTCATGCATAAAAATAGATTGATTTTAGGAAGGGAAGGGTCCCTCATAAAGGTTCATCATATTTGGGGGTCCTTGGTATCATAAAGTTTGAAAACCCCTGGCATAGATCATTGAATCTGATTAGTCCGCTAGCATCTCGCTCAAAAATAACCAAAGAGTTTTTTCCTATTTAAAGACTCTTCTGTAGTTACATTGTGTACTAAGACCGACGGAAAATGAAAAGTTGTGATTTTCTAGGCAGATATGGCTAGGAACTATACTCTCATTCCTGCGTAATAATCAAGGAACTGCTAAGCTATGCTAAAAGTGCTACCGCCAGACCCGGAGATCGGCTGAATCGAATCGAAAACGGTAACGCTCAACTGTTTAACTCTAGGGGAGACGGAAAATTAGCCTATTCTCAAAAAAGTGGTGTTAAATCCTTAACTTGAGCAAAATAAGCAAGCTTGACATTCAGTACAATCTTTTATTTCGAATGTATAGAAATGTCATTAACGTCTTTTAGTTTGTCAAGAGATCTAAAGCGCCGTTTTTGAAGAGTGTGCATGTGTGTACCTGCTCTTGTACGTAAGAATTATGATTGAATCTGGAAATAAAGTAAAATAACTGAGAAAAATGAGAATTAGTCCTCAGATGCCATGTGCGTATTTTTAAGGATTAGTTCACTTTAAAATGAAAATTAGCCCATGATTTACTCACCCTCAATAAAGGCCTTCTGAAGCAAATTGATGGGTTTTTGTGAGAAAAATATCCATATTTAAAACTTTATAAAGTAAAATATCAAACTTCTGCCTGACCGCCTTCCTTTTAGAAAAAATCGTAACTGACATGACTTATGACCTAGGACGTAGAGTAAGTGCTTTAAACGGCAAGAGGCGTTACACTTTCTTTGAAAGTTGAATATGGAAGGTGGTCTGGCGGAAGTTAGATATTTCACTTGTTAAATATGGATATTTTCCATACACAAACGCATCGATTCACTTCAGAAGGCCTTTATCAACGCCCCAGAGCCGTATGGATTACACTGTAAAAAATGTCTGTAAAAATAGGGTAAAAAGTACTGTATAAAAATGAATGAATTTTGCGTATTGTTTTTTTTTTTACAGGTGTTTTACGTGTATTTTGAATTACACATTGCATTAGTTTGTGTTTTAAGGGTTAACGGAAATTTCCGGAGAAATATTACCAGTACATTTTCCGTTTTTATTTTTTACAGTTTATGTTTATGATGGATGGATTCACGTTTTTGAGCTCCAAACTCATGCCCTTATAAAGCTTGGAAACATCAGGATATTTGTTAATATAACTCTGATTGTGTTCATCAGAAAGAAGAAAGTCATAAACACCTAGAATGACTTGAGGGTGAGTAAATCATGCGGCAATTTTCATTTTAAAGTGATCTAATCCATCAATTCAATCTCAAACGTATTAATTAAAAGAAGCTAGTACTCCACCACCTGCGTGACATCAAACAACATGGTTAAACGACAAATTTGCGACTCGACTTTCGGGAAACAGCCATGACTAGCTATTATGCACCGTTCTATATGTTAGTTAAGCAGCGAGTTACGCCGTTGTACGGGAAACGAGAGGTTCTCATCTGGAAAGATGTTATTTCAGAGAAGATCAGGTGATAAGTACCAAGGGAAAACATATGACATGGATATTTGCATGGTGATCTGCAACTTTTCCTCATTTGCACCTTTATTATGAGGAGCTTGCAGGTAAGGAAGAACTGTTATAGTGGACCCCCCACACCATCACTTATTACCAGGCAGAGCTGCTCTTAAGCCCCTACAGCCTTTGGATCCGGATCAACTTTAGATCAGAGAGTAAGTGTCAGGGCTGCAGTCCAATGCTAATGGCAAATAGAACCATATGACGAGCCCAAAACCCTCAGTTCTTCTGCCACACACCTGGGGAGAAGTGAGGACTCTGGTAGGAGTCATGGATAACAGAGCCCCAGATCCGGCTTCAGCACTACAGAACGTCAATGCGCCATTTCTGGAGCACGAAATTTCACAAGGTGAGAGGACACTGGAGAATGACATCATCTGAGATGGTTTTCGGGGTCTTAACCTTGTCTTTGCTCGCAAGTCTCTTTCCAACCTACATCTTTTTCACATCTTCATGTAAAAGGGCTTTTTATATGTTGGACTCTTTCACAGCTTTTTTTCCTTGATGGCATTTGTTTCCCTTTGCTCTTTATTATTCTCAAGACATCCATTTCAAATTCTTTTATAGGCTGTTCAAAATGGTAATGATGTGAGATCCCAAACCGCCGACTGATTTAGAGGACTTGGAACCTGGCTGGGGAGTGCAGACTGGGTTGTACAGAACATCCAAAGCCACTAAGGTACACTAACCGACCCAAGTGTACGCTTGGCCTTTCTTTATCTACAAGCTCTTCATCAACTCTCTCTAACTTTGCTACCCTCCGCTTCTTTCAGCACCCCTCCCCTCCAGTCAGTGTATTTCTCTCCCACATTATGCTTCGGAAACACAGCAGCCCTCCCCGAACTAGGAATTTACATTTGTGATTCCGCACAAGCTTCCACACTCTCTTTCTCTACCTTCCTAATCGCACTATTGCTCAAGACAATGATTTCAAAACAGGGCAATTAGTGTAATGTTGGTGAACGGCTGGCATATGCGGATGTTTCCTATTAAAATCATTGTTGGCTTCAGCATCCGACTCAACTACTTTCTCTCTTGGCAGCGGAACCTCTCTTGCAAATGAGCTCTGTGAAACCTTATCCCCCACTGGATTCAAAGATGTTGTATCACTGTATGCAGAGTAAGTCCAGATGAGTTGATTCCTCAATATGGAGGCGATTGCCAGACCACTGAACTGTGGTGAAGGTCTGGTATTAAGGACCGTAACAAGTGACTGGCTTTCACCTCTGATACTCTGAGCCAATTTGAAAGATCTCCATCGTATGAAGTCTCCACATGATGAGGTGAGGTTCCTCCAAAGCTGAGATGATTCATTAGGAGGGCACACTCCAGGTCAGTCATTTTTATTGGAGCACAGTTGACTTTACGACTTTACACAGTTTGTATACTTCAGTTTGATAAGGTAGCACTGGGTGTGCACCAGTATAATTTTAGACTCTTAGGTCAATCTCTGCCGTTTGCGAGCCAGCAATGTCTTTGGTTGTTTCCAGGCAAAGCTTCACAAATCATGCCAGGGTACTTTGCGACTGCTGACGCAAGAGCTCAAAATAAAAGGGTCTTTTCCCTGCTATTCTCTGTCAGAATATAACTCAGGCACAACATGGTCAAACGGTTAGATGAAAGGCTGTGGTGGTGGCTGCTTCCCAAGGTTTCCTCGTAATCATAATCTGACAGTGATAAACCTTGAAATTTATGTCTGCTGCATAAGAGTGAAATCAAGAGGCCAAAAGAGGTGCTGCTGTGCAGATACGCTTGAGAAAAGAATGAGCTGTTGGGTGGGGATTTTCTTCATGCAAACCTTCATAATTACAGGTGGATTTGGTGGCCTGGAGGATATGCGTCTTTGTTTCCATGTCCTCAATCTCCGTTTCATCTGAAAGTAAAAAATGCTGGAATCATCAGGAGGGTGTGCCGTGGTTTCTCAATACAGATGGGTCGCCGTTCCTTCTCAAAACCAACACGTGGAATTCTCTCAAAGTCTCCTTTGATAATCCTCAGTCGGGCTCCCCCCACCGTTAACCTTTCTCTCAAAGCCTGGAGAGTAATGGGGTGTCCTCAAAGCAAGCAGGGATTGACCACTGTCAATCTGTAGGGGTGTTTTGATTAAGGGTGAGGTGTATGGCGGTGATTATTTGCCGTCATGGGAAGCTTGAGCAGAAGCGGGCGAAGGCCTCTCCGTTTGTTTGCACAGGGAATATTGGTGTTTTGTCCCGGGAAAGACCGTCTTGGATTAAGACTTAGGGCTGAGGTGGCGGATAAAGTTTCTTTTGGTTAATATCCACTGTACATACTTGATAATCTCAATAATGGAAGCAAAACATCCACGATAATGACCTCAGCTACAAGGCAGCCCTCGACTGTTGGGGCTCTCCTAAATAGCCTTCATCCGTATGAAGTGCAGAGGGAGTCCTCTTATTTCCATTGGCGTGTGGTGAAAGGGGGATGAGGAGTGTGTATGTGTGTGTGTGTGCAAGTCAGAAGGAAAGGGGCTCGTCTGGGTCCGACCTGACAACAAGCGCATATGGAAGTGATCAGTTGGATGTTGGCTGGCATGACGTCTCCCGCACAGGGGCATTTTTGAAGAAGTGATGGAGTTGGGGGTACACATATCCTACATGGCCCGTGATGGTTTCTGAACCCGACTCAATTGGATGGGAATGGAATTCTTGGAGAATGGAGGAAACGATCAGTGTTCGCTCCCGGTAGTTCCCCGCAGTAATCCTCAGCAGGAGTGCTGGAGGCGGCCCGCTTATGAACAAAGACCCTGCTCAAGAGTTTATGAAGAAAGTGACAGCAATATGATTGGACAATGGACTCTGCAGAAATCCAACTCCTAAAGTTACAGTGCAATATTCAAACAAGGCACATAATCTGCAACAATTACAGGTGTGTGAGAGATTCGGGGGGCGGTTCTGAAAATGAGATAATGTGGAAGCGTCAGGGCACAGCGTAAAGCAGTAATCACATACTAGCAGATGGGAGTGATCACGCTTGACTGAACAGAATATACTGTCATCCGGACTCACTATTAAGCTACAAAACAACCACACACCATAATCATATTGCCATCATCATTATGATAGAAAAAAAAAAACTGTAGGGTATTGACCTCATTTCCCCTCTAATGGTTTTCCAATTGTTTTCTGACCATCTCACTGATTGTTCGGATAGATTATCTGTGTGTTTTAGTGCTGAGAGAGAAGAAAAGGCCTTTTAACAAAGAGGCACATTTTCAAAACTTTATCATGTGATAAAATACATTCTATTAAAGTCTCCCTGTGGTGGAAATCAAGTTTTTAATGTTGTTTGTATGTCTATGTGGTGTTTTTAATACGCTTCCAGACAAACCATGTGCAGATTCTTAAGTCAACACCATTCCTGAATATTTTCTCTTTAAAACTGCAGTGAACCAAAAACACGGTTAAAAACCATTGGGTTTTCTTATGTCACACACTACCTTGTATCCAATCACATCAACCTGTGGGCGGGGCTTTAGCATATCATTAACTGCTGCGAAGCAGGGCAGTCTCAAGAGAAGAATAGGGTACTTTTAGCAATATAGCGGGTGAATTATGCTTATGATGTTATGATGAACTATATGCCTTTCTCCACTGACGTTCTATGATGTTCAAAACGTTTCTAGGGACGCTGATTTTCAGAAGTCAGACTGAGATGGTGAACTGGAACGTGGTTTATTAGCGGTTTGATAATGTAGTAATCATATTAATTACTGTATGTTTCCGATATTGTAAAGAGCGATAACATCGTGCTTCATTTACTACTATAAAGTTGGCCGAGTGGATCTCTAAGCTGTTGTGAGTGAGTGGAGGCGGGGCTAATTTGCACATTCATGGCTCCGCGTATACTAAATGAAGCAAGGGTGTCGAGTTACATTCAAGCTAATTTAAAGCATGAAAAACGAATTCCCAGGAGTTTTAAGGGATACAATGATTGACTACTTGGGTATCAGAAAACATGCATGCTCTTAAAGGGTTAGTTCACCCAAAAATGAAAATTCTGTCATTAATTACTCACCCTCATGTCGTTCGACACCCGTAAGACCTCCGTTCATATTCGGAACACAAATGAAGATATTTTAGTTGAAAGCTGATGGCTGAGAAAGGCTTCAGATAGGCCTCCATTGGCATTCAGTACATTTACACTCACAAGACCCATAAAAGGCACTTAAAACGTCGTTACAAAGTCCATCTCACCACAGTGGCTCTACAATAATTTTACGATGCGACGGCAATAGTTTTTGTGCGAAAAAAAAAATCAAAATAACACCTTTATCCAACTTGTTATTGTCTTCCGTGTATGCCTCCACGACACATGCGCGAGAATATGACGTAGCGCCGGGGTTCGGGAATCCATGAAATGCACACTTTAACCCCATTTTGAGAACTACGCCGAGACCTAAAGCACGATCAATGTAGAATTCAACAGCTTAGGTACGCGCGTCTTTCTCAGTCCCTTCCCTTCAAATCGCTTCTGGGTCATGTGTCCGAACGCCGGCCTTACGTCATATTCTCGCGCATGCGTCGTGGAGACACACACGGAAGACAAAGGCGTTGGATAAAGGCGTTATTTTGATTTTTTTTTCGCACAAAAACTATTGTCGTCACGTCGTAAAATTATTGTAGAGTCACTGTGGTGAGATGGACTTTGTAACAACGTTTTAAGTGCCTTTTAAGCGTCTTGAGAGTGTAAATGTACTGAATGCCAATGGAGGCCTATCTGAAGCCTTTCTCAGCCATCAGCTTTCAACTAAAATATCTTCATTTGTGTTCCGAATATGAAGGTCTTACGGGTGTCGAACGACATGAGGGTGAGTAATTAATGACAGAATTTTCATTTTTGGGTGAACTAACCCTTTAAAGATTGGTCTTAATATTTGAAGTATTAACAGTAAGCATTGTCTGTCAAAAAGGATAAATCCTGCACATCTTAGACCATCTGTTTTGAAGACAGTAGCTGACCTGACTAAAGTGCATCTGCTGTTATGTCTGGAGTGATGATGCCATGCTATAAAAGCCAATTATGATGGATATGACCATAATTGAGAGGGTTGCTGCTGAGGTCATTTCCTGTCAATTCTGCGGCCCGCCTCTCTGAGGGTGGTCAGTGAGAATGTGGGCCTCAGCATGTGGGCCTGTCTGGACTGTCTGGGGCCCTGATGGATCAACTCCTCATTCATCACGTGAAACACCATTTCACAAACACACACATATAGGAAAATTATCCGCTGGCGCTTAGAAGTCTGTCTTGTAGTTTCTTCTGAAATGTGAAAATTGTCACTCATTTCATCCAAATGTTTTTTTTGTTTTTTTTCTCTTAGCGTGTAGGAGTTCCACTATCACATCATTGACAAGCGTGTGCGTTTAGCAAAGCTGACAATGATGAATGTGAGATCAGTGGGAGGTGATACAGCATTGTTCCTAATATTCTGTCAAATTCAATAACTAGTTGTGGACAGTGCAACACATAAGGGACAAGTTGAGTTTGATGGATGGGGAATGGACGGTCGGACTGATGAATTGACAGAGATCAGTGAGATGTGATTTTGATTAATGACCACTCAGAGCACATTCTTTCTTATTACAGATGATGGGTGTGAAATCTTCAGATCCTCTTTCTGGTCCTTTACGTTAACCCCTATGACAGATCGCTGTCGTCCATTTGCATTGTTCCTCCAACTCACTATAGCAACCGTACGTCACATAGCTTTAGGTGGCCTTCATAACGCATACTAGAATCTGACATTTGACAAATGGTGTCGCAGACTCTTCAGGGAACACTACCTGTCAAACTATGATGTGTGAAACAATCTGTAAGGACATTCACACAGTGTATGAGTTTACATTCGAGATGCATCTGTGAGACTTTCTAACCTGTAGACGTTGCAGTCATCGTCACAGTATCTGAAGTTAATCTCTATGCTGCGTACACACTATAAATTAACATTTGGCACAATCGAAACCGCAGATTATTTCAAGATGAAATTGATCACCGCAGTGTTTTCAAACACCTTTGAGGCATTTAATGTGTTAATGTGGAACAGATGTATGTGCATATGTGCATGAGTGAGAGAAAGAGTCTCACAGCAGTCTGTTTGCCAGGTCTTCACTATGTCCATCATGTTCAATCTAGATGGATAACTAGTCCACACACACACACACACACACACACACACACACACTGCTTCATCGTTTCTGCTGGTGCACAATGGAAATTGTATGCATGACAATTCTGCGCAGACGACATGGGGCCATTGAAACTTCTGGATTGCATTATTTCTTCAAATATCAAAAACACTTTCCTCAAAGTAATGGTTTATCGGTGAACCAGATGCAACAGCATATCCCTTTACATTCTTCTCAAAATATTTAGGAAGATATTTCATGCTTGGTGTTGTATTCATCCTTCCCCAGTCTTCTGTCAGCCACATGTCAGGCTTTTGGATCATGTCTCATTTTGTAAGTCAGAAGCAGATGACCTTTTTCTCACCCTCTCTCGCTGGACTGAAAGGACCCCCTAACTCTCCTTTTCACTGACTGATGGATGAATTGGGACTGGCATCCACCCCCTACCCAGATGGGCGATGTCCTGTCGGAAGGTTTGTGAGGGGGGGGTTGTACACGTGAGGCGAAACTGAACCGGGGGAAACGAGTGATTGTCACTCATCCCGAACTCCCTCTTACCTGTCAATCATTATGACTAATGAGAATTGCATCATCAGGCATCTTGAGGGAAAGAATCCTTGGGGGTGCCACGGATTCACATGCATATGCATGTGTTAGGGTGTGTGCTCGCCTGTGTGGGTTTGTGTACTTAAAGGGATAGTTCACCCAAAAAGTATCATTCTGTCATCATGTGTTGTTCCAAACTTGTATGAAGTTCTTTCTTCTGCTGCACACATCATTTTTTCCATTGTATGGGAAAAAATGGAAGTCAATGGGGCCTATCGACTGTTTGGTTACCCGTGTTTTTTTGTGTTCAGAAGCCCAACAATCATTGCTTTGTATAATAATAACATTTTGGATTATTAGACAATGTCGAAATAAAGTGAACCTGCAGAGTTTTGCGTTCAAATGCATGTAAAGGGGACTGTAGGGTTTTGAGTTGTATGCAAACTCAGGAATAAGCACTGTTTGGCCACTCAAGAGATTAACTCTGTATTAGTTTTTGGTTGGCCTGTTCATTGCCCAAAAGACCTGTGTTCACATGCTGCGTCCCAATTCGCCTACTTATGCTACAACTCTTTTTGTGAAGAAAAAGTGCATACTTTTGAGTGTGTAGCAGAAGAGTATGCAAGCTTTGGGACATACTACTTCGTCATCTTTACAGCGACTCTGTCGCTTAGTTAAGTGCATCCCATCACCGTTTAAACTGCCCTGTCAATCATCGTCGCAGTTCAAATCTTCCACATTCAATTGAATTTCCAACCGTATTGGAGAGAAATGTATTAGCATGTTGATCTGCCATCTGTGGGTCTTTAATGCAGAGACTCCTTGTGTGTTTGCAGTTAAAATATAATGATGCATTTAAAAGTTAATGTCTAAAAGTATCAGTACAAAAGTTCACAATCCTGCTGCAGGTATATAACATTTAATAAATATCTTTCCGTCAGGTTAAATACTGATAATTGATCACTTAAGCCCCTTAATCTAAACCTCTCTACTTAACCGTCACACATCCGCCATGTTTGTAGTTTTTTAACACTTTTTATCCGCGTTTGTAGTTCTAAATGAATCCTCTTTCAACTTGCAATAGGTTGTGGGCAATATCAGCTAATCAATGAAAACATTATTTTTCTGCTGATCCATAGGGATCGGTCACATGACAATCGAGCAATTGGCTGAAAACAAATGAGTGAAGATTGCATTTTTTCATATCTGGGAGTTTCTGCACCAGCCGAGCAACTGCCATTGAGACGAATGGGAATGCTAATGATATCTTTAATTAATAACACTGCATGATTATTTGTAGTCACACAATGTCTTTTGGTTTTAGTCAATATTTCAAATATGATATTCATTATTTTAATAAAAAAATGCCATCTAATTTTAGTCAACCAGCATCATGTGAAAGTGTAAATGTGAGTTGTAATATGAAGTTCTGAATATTGTTTAACCCTCATCCCTCTCACGTACTTTATAACTGGGTCAAAATGACCCAAAGACCTAAAATTATACTTTTTTTTTTGGCCAGAAAGCTTCTTTCATTCCATTTTGATAATATTTTTTAATTTTTTGGGGGGATATTTTTTTATTTAGCTTTAAATTACTAGTTGTTATCAATAAATAATAAATAAATAATAATTTAAGCACATTCTTTCAACTTAAATGCAAAATATCTCACAATTTCATGCATAACCCTTTCAATTCAGCTCAAAATATCTTAAAGTGGGTGTCTCTTCCAACGGCTTGTGGGGAAATATATATATATATATAAGATTATATTTCATGCCACTAGAGCAAATGTGCTGTTCCGCTGGGTCCTAAAGTCAGTTTCTCTTCAGTATGCATTCAGATACACATGTAGACATTATACTTTTTTTTTTTTTTTTGGTAAAGTTTTAGAATTTTTTGTTACAATTTTTAGCATTTTTAGGTTTTTCTACGTGTACTGAAGCATTCCATTAATTCCTAAAGGGGTCCAATTGACCCGTGAGGGAAGCATTTGTAACTTTTTAAATTTCAACCAGAAAACTTTTGTGTGTGTGTGAGTATTCGTCCTAGTGTTAGGGTCTTGGACCACTCTGATGAACACTCAAAACTCTGTTTTTTAAAAATGAGTTTCGGGTCAAAATGACCCGAGGGAAGGTCATAAGCCCCGTTTCCACTGAAATTACCCGGAACAATTTGTCCCAGGAACTTTTTTCCCAGGAACTCTTTTCCCCCAGACCTGTTGCTGTCTGCGTTTCCATCGCGGTCTAAAGTACCGTGAAGATTAGTCCGGTGACGTAGGACTGAGCGCGACTCTACAGTTCCCACAGGATTTCGTCCTTTGCAAATAAATTTAATAAAGTCTGAACCTCGTCGTTGGCCCATCGGTCTTATTTTTTAAACTCCATTGTTGATTAGAATATCAATCAACTCTTATTGCACGCACCGCAAAAGACTTTTACAAATACTGGTTGAAATAAAATGCTGTCTTATACCACCCCAAAGTCCCTAGCTCCTGGGGAAAGTTCCTGCGGAGGAAACGCGGCTATTATGGACTTTTTTGTCTCATCTTTATCCTTGGCCAAGTAAAAAAATCCTTTCATGAACAAATATTTTGGCAGTAATTTCACTGGAAACATTGAATTTGCACTATCCAAACTTGAATGGCTGTAATTCAAGAATGCTTTGGAATATATACCCAAGTTTGGTCTCATTTTAAAGATGGCACTCGGCAGATTATTGCTTTTTTATTGATTGAAAGTATGAAAATGTAATGGAAGTTAAAATTTAACGTACTGTACTAAATATGTTTTATTTTATACAAAATATATATTTTACAAAAAAGAATTACTCTAAAATTACTATAAGCTATATGTCTAACCAAGATGTGTTCCAAATTTGAAGTTGATATCACAAAAGTGGAAGATTTTTTTTAGGTGCAGTACCAAAAATAGCGGCATTGTTTTTTTTTTTTAGATGTATGCATTCTCCTGTAACAAATTACAAAATCTCTGTCCAAATATCACTTGACCTTGAGACACAGACCTTTCCGACGATATGAGATTTGTCAAGATTAGAAAAGGTTTTGATTATAGAGTAGTTAAAATAACTGTTGTAATATGAAACCTGACACCGCCCACTAGGGGGAGGAGCCCGCTAGAAGAATTTAAACCAAGCGGCAACCTCCCGCAATTTCTCTTGAAGCCAGCAATTCATGGACTGGCCACTAGAGACAGACTCCAGAAGGAGCAGAATCTCATTGAGCTCATGTTAAAATGCCCAACTTTACAGCAGATTAAAACATCTTTACAGCCTGGTGCAAATTGTGGTTTTGGTCTATACGGCTAATTTTGCCCTTCTTGACGACTGTGAGGGGGGTGAATTTTTTTATAACTCATTAGTTTACATTATATAAAGCCTTAAAGTTCTGCATAATTAAGGGCGTGGCCACTTCGAGTGACAGGTGGATTGCCGTTTGTCTGCTGTCTGTTAGTCATCGCGTCACCTAAGCTCCGCCCACGTCTCGCCTCTTTGCTCATTTTCTGTTATCCGGGAGTGACGCGCGATGACGCGCTGCCAAGATGGCGACGGCCAGCTCGACCCTACTTTACGCTTCAAAACTGCTCTTCAGAATCCTATGGGTGACATCACGGACATACAGTCTATTATTTAGAATAACGTTTCCATGGTAACGCAATGCCCATTTTAAAACCGATATTCACAGGATTCATTTTGAGTTCGTAACCTTTCAAATGATAACTAATTTATGATTGCTAAAATATATAATACGGAAACAAAAAGAGCGGCAAGCGTCCCCCCAGCGGGACGGTGACAGTTAAAGGGTTTTAAACACCTTCCTTTCAGCATTAACAATGCAAATATGATGGCATATTTGATAGTCCGCTGGAATAAAAACAGGACTGCATAACGAGAGTGTGTGAATTATTCCAAAGTAAATACAACTTCAGCACATTTCACACAGGAGCACAATATGACAAAGCTAATATTCAAAACGAACGACTCTGTTTATGGAGTCAATCAGAGAACGAGTGGTAAAATATTATTCTGACATGCTTGTCATTATGATCGAGTTACGCTCGTTGATTAGAATCCTTTTCTTCACGGAGCGGGTCAGTTTTCTGTGAAGCACAAGATGTTCTTATTATCTCAGTCTCAAACACGTTCGACTTTTTTCCACTGCTGCTTTATTACTATCAGATGCGTTCTGATTGTGGTGTCTGTTCTTAAATGAGATTTAATAACACAGCAGATTTTGCCAGCTTTAAAGCACTGACCTGTGAAAGGATATCCCTTTCCATGCGCAACTGCTTGTCGGTTGAGTAATCGACTTCTCTCCAATTTCTCAAGCGTTCCTCGGTTGCTCTTTTTTTTCAGTGGTGTTCAAGCATGGACGAGATAATCAAGGAGGCGCTCTGACGTTGGCCAGCCACGGGTTGGAGAAAATCGTAAGGGAGGTAAATCTGGAGACCAAATGTTGTTTTGGTCTTGTTGTGCTTGTAAAGAGGTGAAATTACAAACATAAGAAAGCAAGACTGAGGTCAGAAATGGGAGTCCGTTGGTCTGGGTGAGAACGAGAGGAAAGAGAAGGATGGAAAATGGAGAAAGTTCATGCGGATTGATGCAGATCAAATCAATTTCTGGAAGTAAGATTCCTGCTCATTTTCTCCATGGAGCAATTGATTTTGAAATAATGAATACACTTTTTAAATGCAGATTTAATGTGCTCCAGCTTCATTTAAAAAAAAGTGTGTACTTGACAAATTCCCAGTGAAGAACTACACTACCCATAATCCTCGAGAGCGCCCATAAAACATTTGTGTGTCCGATTGGATTTGAGCTTAAAATATATTGTATTTTATTTACAGATAATTAATCTGTTTTGATCACGTAATTCTCCTTGAGATTCATTCTCACATTCTTCGTCTCATTCCTTTTTTCAGATTTTGTTTCTTTATTTATATATATATATACATATATATATATATATATATATATATATATATATATATATATATATATATATATATATATATATATATATATATATATATATATATATATATATATTGATATAATGTTTTGATTAATTTGCAATGCCATTGGAGAAAATTAATAGGGCATTAATGTTCAACAGATTTACTGTGTTGATATATTATTTATTGTATCAAAAATGAGATAATATTCCAATGTAAATCACCTGTTTTCTATGTGAATATATTGTAAAATGTAATGTATTCCTGAATTTATCATCATTACTCCAGTCTTCAGTGTTACATGATCCTTCAGAAATCATTCTAATATGATGATTTGATGCTCAAGAAACATTTATGATTATTATTAGGGATGCACCGATAGGATTTTTTGGGCCGATACCAATTTTAACAAACAATTATTGTCCGATACCAATATTTTTCACTTGCCCTCTTATTTGAAGTGAGTGTTTTGATCATGTTTTAAATCAGCAAAGTTAAAAAAACAACAACCTTACATTAACTTATAGCCTACTAGCTAGTTTATTGCTGCATTATCAAATCATTTCTAATGAACGTAAGCCCCGTTTCCACCGAAATTACCCGGGACAATTTGTACTAAAGAGGTCATTAACAAAACGGCGGAAAAGAGATGAGCATTGATACTAAAGCGTATTCTGAAAGCTCGCAAAGCTAGATTTAAAATTAGACAACGTATGTTATTATCAGCTATTACGGACATTGACCGTGCGATTGCTGAGACAACGCGCGCCATCAGAAAGAGCAAGACTGATATTTACTGAACGCAGAACGAACCTCGCAAAAGACTTTTAAAAATGCCGGTTGAAATAATGAGCGTGAGCTCAACCAATCAGCACGTTCAGCGCACATGTCCCACCCCCAAAAGTTACTGAACTTTGAAGAAGTACTACCTCACGAACAGGGACGTTTGGAGGGGGAAATATATACCTGGAACTTCATGTAGACCCTGTGGTCGAAACACACCGAATACCAGCCCAAAGTCCCTAGTTCCTGGGGAAAGTTCCTGCAGTGGAAACGCGGCTATAGACTGGATCCTTTTAACATTCAGCAGGCCAACAAAAATATATAACAGAACAAGATGCATATGAAATAAACAGTGCTTTTTAAGTAGGTTTAATGTTAAATAATACTGCATTTTCTTCAATGTATAAATTAAACACATATATTATTATTACATTGAGACATAGTTAATTCTACTGTACACCATTAATCCGGTCACAATTACTTTGTTAAACTGAACTTTTAATTTGACGGGTGTGCTTTGAGTTCCTGTGTGTGTGTGTTTATGATATGACGATAGATTTTGTCGAATGAAACGACAAAATATAGCCTAGAAATCTAGACGCACCCTAGTGGCAGCAGATTTAATTTGCAGCCAGGGTCGTCTAGCAACTCTCCGTTGGCTTGCGAGCTGGAAAAACCAAACTCTAGTCAGGCCAATCACATTGTGTATAGAGTGGGCGGGCTTAACATAATGACGGCAGAGTTGCGTTGGTTCCGCGTGCTACTTGAAAACAAAGAAGCTGGCGAACAGCGGTCTTTCGAATCGGCTTTGACCGCGACTCTGGAAGACTTGGAGTTAAGCTTTTCTTTGAGAGAAGAACAAAAAACGGCACTGAAGTCATTCTTAAAGGGATAGTTCACCTAAAAAGGAAAATTCTGTCATCATTTACTCACCCTCAAGTTGTTCCAAACCTGTATGAGTTTCTTTGTTCTGCTGAACACAAAAGAAGATATTTTGAAGAATGTTTGTAACCAAGCAGCAACTATTGACTACCATAGTAGGAATACTACTACTTTAGTAGGAAAACATTATTTTGTGTTCAGCAGAACAAAGAAACTCATACAGGTTTGGAACAACTTGAGGGTGAGTAAATGATGACAGAATTTTCATTTTTGGGTGAACTATCCCTTTAGGAAAGGAAGATGTGTTCTGAGTTTTGCCGACCGGATACGGCGAAAGTTTACTCTCTCAACCAGCTCCGCTTCACCTTCTTCGTTGCTCTGGTTGGTTGTAGCGTTATCCTATTGCGTTCAGAGGGAATCTGAAAGACAACCGTTTATCCCGCCCCTCGAATTGAGCCCTGCCAATGCTGTGTTCCCAGACCCAACATCTTGATGTGGGTCTGGCTTGTCAGGCTAGGTAAAATGCCCACGAAGTGACTGGAGATGCATTCATATCCTCATATTGAGGTGGCAGAGGCTGAAAAACACAGCGAGTTTGTGTGTGTGTGTGTGTGTGTGTGTGTGAGAGAGAGTGTGTGTGAGGTAAATGAAACCGTGTGTCTACGCCATCCACACAGACACACAGAAACATGCAGGATTCATATTTAAACAGTCTTTTTGTGGCATAATATTCACAGACACTAGTATATATCGTGATTTGATTTAAGTGTACAGACCTTTTTAGGACTGGATTCTGTCTGCGTTGTCCGCATCGGAAATTAATCCTAATAAAAGTTTACTCAAGAGTAGTGAGCGATTTATTTTTTTGTTTGTTGGTCTTTTGTTGTTTGATGAACATTAAAACGCACACAGCAGCGCAGCAGGAATATTACATTATAATCTTGGATTATGCAGCAGACATTATACAGCTCAGTGCCTTCACACAGTTCATCAATAAACCATAGGTTTGTTATATCGGCCTTTCTCATGCTGTAGCCGATATGCCAATGGTTGTAAATTCACCCTTCGCCACAAGTTTGATTGACAGGCGATCTGACCAATCACATCGCCAAATCTGCCGTTTTGTCCGACAAAGCAGTCAGGAGAGTTAGTAGATTAATGTCGGCGGACTTGAACTTGGAGAAACGGTGTGTGCTGACGTCTTTCCGCGGTTGAAACAACATTTCTTTTAGTGTTCATTCATGTTTATTTGATGCTTATCAATGAACTAGAAGGAAGAGATGATCGGTTCAGCTTTAACTGAGGCGCTACAGCGATCACCACACATTAAAGAGACACAAAACACTATTTATTGTTTAAATTTCTTTAAAAAATGACAATTTCAAAGTTGAGACTTTGTTTCATATCAAAAGTAACTTGCTCTCTCCTGTGTGTCGGCGTGTTGTCAGTGTCCTTTGCTCCGCAATGTATTTTCTCTACGTGAGAATGTGTGTGTGTGTGTGTGTGTGTGAGAGCGCAGCTTGTCGGACATAGCAACAGTAACTAAAGGGGGCGGGTCTTTGCGAACGGTCAATTGATCAAAAACTGGCCGATAAATATCGGTGGCCGATACATCGGTGCATCCTTAATTATTATGAAAATGTTGAAAACAATTGCGCCGTTATTATTTTTTATGTGTGTAACGCATTACATAATTGTTGTTATTAAATTAAAAATCTGGACAGATTGATCTGAATGAACAGGGTATGTGCAGCTTTGGTCTATAAGACAGCAGGCTAACCGGGTAGCTCTATTTTGTGTGAACAACATAAATCCTAATGTGATTTTGTTGAAACTGTAATCAGGTGCTAGAAAAAGAGTACCCATTAAAATGTCCTTAGATAAAGGACCGATCATGGAACACTGCCCATACAGCACAAGCGCATTTGAGCTTCTTGAGTCGTTTGATTGGTGGAAGCTCACCATGATTGGCTAAACAGAACCCCCCCCCCCCCCCCCCCCCCACACCCAAAAAAATATATATATATATATATTTTTTTTAATCTTAACCTGCCAGGAAGGTCTCAAAAATACCACACACAAATGCAAAGCAGTCCTCGCACGTGTGAAGATTCATAAATACATGCAACATCTTTCATAAATGTGTGATGGGAATTAATACAAGAACTTGATGTAAACATATTTGTGTAAAGATTTTACATTTATTTAGGTGAGATGTATTTGGGGAAATATTTATGCTTTTACTTGTGCATTTATGCATTTTGTTAATGTATTATTTTTGAGGCTGATCCGGTTCCATAAAAATGAAGTTAAGTTTTTTTTCAGTGCAGGTCAGATCACATTTGTTGCTTCGCAAGGCCATCAGTTGTTCAGCATGAGATGGAGATGGGCAGTATCATGTGCTCGTGGGTTTATCTGCCAAGGGCACGAGAGCAGACACACGTCCGCCGTCATGCAGTTCCCAACGGATCTGTGCTCAGAAACACAGTTACCGGGTTAACACTCTCAGGGCTGCTTGCTTCATTTGTGGAATGATTTTATCATCATGCATATGGATATTGTCAGTTTATTAGTACTTATAAAGCACATAATAATGCCTTATTCTGCATCCCATAATTACACAATACCTAAACTCGACAACAACCTTACTAACTATTAATAAGAAGTAATTACGAGTTTATAGAGGCAAAACTCATAGTTAATAGTGAGAATTGGACCCTAAACTAAAGTGTGCCCAAACATTTAAATTTGATTGAATTAATCATTTTAAGTTGCAAACATTATTTGATGAGTTCTGTTGATATAATAATTGTGATCATCACATTAACTTTACTTAAAGCTGCACTACGTAACATTTTTTCAGTACAATGTCCAAAAGCCACTAGGTTAGTGTTATATATTTTGTTCAGTACTTACAATATCCCAAATGTTTCCAACTATTTGTAAATCATGAGATGCTATTTTACCCGAGGAACCGGGACGTGTGAGGGCGTGGCCTGTCGATGACATCATATCTGCGTTCCCCTCAGTTTCCCGTTTTATTTTGCAGAAACGCTTTCCTCTCACTGCAGTGTGAACAAGTGTCATAGCAGCGGCGAGAGAACACACAGAGTAACGTCATAACATCATCAACACACTCAGATGTGTCTAATATGATCAGCAGAGCTGCATTACCTCACACTCATGACCGGAAAAGCGGAAGTGGCGCCTTATTTACATGCTAAATAAGTTCCAATCAACATGTGCTATGATAACTGTTCTGAAGTAAATAAGATGGTACCAAATAAAATTGGTTCCAATGCCACCACTCATTTATGTTAAAATTAGTTGGCTATTAAAACAAATATTACAACTATTTCATTTATTTATTTATTGCGTAATCAACTTTGTTTATGCTACAAATTAGTAATTATAATTAATAACGTAAATTGGTAATGGGCACACTTTAATTTAGGGTCCAATTCTCACTATTAACTCTGAGTTTTGCTTCAATAAACTCATAATTACTGCTTATTAATACTTAGTAAGGTAGTTGTTGAGTTTAGCTATTGGGTGATTATGGGATGTAGAATATGATCATGTAGAATAAGGCATTAATATGTGCTTTATGAGTACTAATAAACTGATAATAGCCTAGTAGTATGCATGATAATAAGCAACTATTAATTGTGAGAATTGGACCCTAAACTAGGCACTGTACTAACTATAAGTACATTCTAAAAAATGCTGGGTTAAAAATAACCCAAGTTGGGTTGAAAATGGACTAACCCAGCGATTGGGTTGTTTTAAGCAAACATTTAACCCAACAGCTGGGTTAAAACAACCCAAATGCTGGGTTAAAACAACCAAATTGCTGGGTTAGTCCATTTTCAACCCAACTTGGGTTATTTTTAACCCAGCATTTTTTAGAGTGTAACTTTGCAATGTCATCTTATTTTACTAACACGAACATTAACACCTAACAGTCTGTTAATACTCTTAGAGTCAGTGTTGGGGGTAACGCATTACAAGTAACTTGAGTTACGTAATCAGATTATTTTTTTAAGTAACTGGGAAAGTAACGCATTACTTTTCAAATTTCTGAGTTACTTTTTCACATTTATTTGACTGACAGCTCTCCTGTCAACATGTTGAGACAAATCGAGAGTAAGTGCAGAGGCGTTGTGTGTAAATGTGTTATTGTAGGTCTAGACTAAATGCGAACATTTATTCATCTCACGTGCACAATAAAGATTCAGTACTCCTCAAAATGAATAAAATCAGTCAAACGCAAAATCAGAGTACTATGCAAACCTCAAATATATATATAATAAAACAAATATTTGTATGCGTTTAATCTACCTTTATTGACTAATGTCTTGCTGCTGACCTTCGATGATTCAGTTAAACCATGAGCAAATATTACTAGATTTTTTGTTTTTATTGGTAAAACATTTTTTCTCCTCCGTATTCTTCCATTTTCCAGAATGGCAGCACATTTTTACCTCAGCCTGAGGCTTATTATTTCAATTTTGGTATGAAGAGGTCTTTAAATTTGCACAAAAATATAACTTTTTTTGCTATTAAAAAACAAAACAAAAAAACAAGCCCAGTCCAGGTGAGAAAAAGTAACGCAAAAGTAACGTAACGCATTACTAACCAAGTAACTCAATTAGTTACTTTTTAAGGGAGTAACGTAATATTGTAATGCATTACTTTTCAAAGTAACTTTCCCCAACACTGCTGAGAGTAAGTTGACATGTTGCAAAGATTAAAGTTAGTAGAATATTTAAAGTGTAACCATAATTGGTTCCTAGTTAAGTATAATTTCATTAGACATTGTCATAACTTTTAAAGACTGATGCAACATTGCATGGATTATTTTGTTGAGCCCAAACCTTCTTCTTTAGAGAGCAGTAAATGACTTTCTCTCCTGCTGTCCTTCTCGTTGTCAGTGAGCTACAGAAGCCAGTGCTAAATGTCAAAAGCAGGCCTGGACGGATGTGCTCACCTGGCGTCTTGTCTTTCTTTGTTCAGCTGTTGTGTCTGCACTGATATTTTAAGCCCATGTTGTTAGCGCCGCACTGAAGACACTCAGAGGAAGACCTTCTTTATGACCCAATGTGAAAAGTATATACTTTTCTCCATGCTTGTTTTTGTGTGTGTGCGTGTGGATATTTAGCATATGATCAGTTTTTGTATGGCTCATATAGTCTGATATAGTGAGAGAGGATACTTGAGGACGAAAACCTCAATTTTATTCTGAGGCACAAACTGAGCAAAAATATGCAATTTGGTGCAAATGCTGATATTTATATGGACAAAAAGTGATGAAATTCTGATAATGTAAATCAATGAGATCTTTATAAAAGTAAAGCATATACTTACATAAAATGCATATAAATCTCTAATCATAAAATCATAAATATCTAATATGCAAAAAATTTGTTTTATAATCAAAGCTCTGAAGTTTTAAAACATAATGCAATGCAATATAATGATAACTGACAGATGAACAAATAAACCTTCCTCAAATGCCTGATGATCATATTTGAGACTCATATTTCAACATATATATATATAATCAAATAAACCGGAGTGGCTTCAGTCCAGTAAATTATTACTAATTTTATTACTAACACTATAAGTTGTTCAGTAACATTTTATTTTACAGTGTCATTGTTGCATATGTTACATGTAGTACCTAAATAACTATAAATTATGCATAATTACATGCAAATAATCCTAAACAAAACCCTGATCCTAACCCTATAGTAAGTACATGTAGTTACTTAATATTACTCAGTACTTACAGTGTAACACTAGCCGCGTTTCCATAACCCTTCCAAATTGCGCAAATTGAAATTGCAATTTCGCAAAATCTCCCATATATCACAAAAAAAAATTACGCTCACATGAGGCGTTTTTTCAGGCAATTTGAAAAAGGAAACTGCAATGGAAACCGTTTTTTCGCATTTACAGGTCACCTGGCATAGGCTATGTAAAAGTGGATCATGCTTTACAGATGACGCTGTGTGTTCGGACAGAAGATGAGACAGTTCTTTATTATGCTGCGTTCACACCAAATGCGAATAGAGCATCAGGAGCGAGTGATTTCAATGTTAAGTCAATGGAAAGGTTCGTTGCTGCGCGTCTGGAGGTCCTGTGGCCCGCTAGATGCGTTTCGCTCGGCGCGATGGACGCGATTCCGCCTCATTCACACGTCCAGTTCGCGCGAATGAGGCGAATTTGACGCGAATTGAGCGTCTTGCCCAAGTGGTGCTTTTTGTGCATTCATGAGTTTAAAGCGAATTCCCGTCTGACGCCCGAGTTGAACATTTTTTACTTTTAAGCCACGTTAACCAATCAGGAACCTGCTTGCTGCTGTCACTTGGTAAAGTGACGTGATGAGAAACCCTGCATAATTTAAAAATTCTACTATTGTGTCACAAAAGGTAGTTTTAAGACTTTTTCAGGTGGGAATGTAGTTGTTTAAAGCTCAAATATGTGGTTTATTTATAAAGAGAGCATTTATTTAAAAAAAAAAAAAATCTTGCGTTTTTGTTGTTAGGTCCAGGCGATCACCGGGCGCTCAACGCTCATTAACCCCGGTGAGGGGTTCATTTGGTTGTGATGTGGCTTGATTTCGTTGTATTGTGGCTTGATTTTGTTGTGTTGTGGCTTGTTTTCGTTGTGTTGTGGCTTGATTGTGTTGTGATGTGGCTTGATTTCGTTGTGTTGTGGCTTGTTTTCATTGTGTTGTGGCTTGATTTTGTTGTGTTGTGGCTTGATTTTGTTGTGTTGTGGCTTGATTTTGTTGTGTTGTGGCTTGATTTCGTTGTGTTGTGGCTTGTTTTCGTTGTGTTGTGGCTTGATTGTGTTGTGGCTTGATTTCGTTGTGTTGTGGCTTGTTTCCGTTGTGTTGTGGCTTGATTTCGTTGTGTTGTGGCTTGATTTCGTTGTGTTGTGGCTTGATTGTGTTGTGATGTGGCTTGATTTCGTTGTGTTGTGGCTTGTTTTCATTGTGTTGTGGCTTGATTTCGTTGTGTTGTGGCTTGATTTTGTTGTGTTGTGGCTTGATTTCATTGTGTTGTGGCTTGTTTTCGTTGTGTCGTGGCTTGTTTTCGTTGTGTCGTGGCTTGTTTTCGTTGTATTGTGGCTTGTTTTCGTGGTGTCGTGGCTTGTTTTCGTTGTATTGTGGCTTGATTTTGTTGGGTTGTGGCTTGATTTCGTTGTGTTGTGGCTTGATTTCGTTGTGTCGTGGCTTGATTTCGTTGTGTTGTGGCTTGATTTCGTTGTGTCGTGGCTTGTTTTCATTGTATTGTGGCTTGTTTTCGTTGTGTCGTGGCTTGTTGTCGTTGTATTGTGGCTTGTTTTCGTTGTGTTGTGGCTTGATTTCGTTGTGTTGTGGCTTGATTTAGTTTTGTTTTGGCTTGATTTCGTTGTGTTTTGGCTTGATTTTCGTTGTGTCGTGGCTTGATTTCGTTGCGTTGTTGCTTGTTTTCGTTGTGTTGTGGCTTGTATTCGTTGTGTCGTGGCTTGTTTTCGTTGTATTGTGGCTTGATTTTGTTTTGTTTTGGCTTGATTTTCGTTGTGTTGTGGCTTTATTTTATTGTGTTGTGGCTTGTTTTCGTTGTGTTGTGGCTTGTTTTCGTTGTGTCGTGGCTTGTTTTCATTGTATTGTGGCTTGTTTTTGTTGTGTTGTGGCTTGATTTTGTTGTGTTGTGGCTTGATTTCATTGTGTCGTGGCTTGTTTTTGTTGTGTCGTGGCTTGTTTTCGTTGTGTCGTGGCTTGTTTTCGTTGTATTGTGGCTTGTTTTCGTTGTGTCGTGGCTTGTTTTCGTTGTATTGTGGCTTGATTTTGTTGGGTTGTGGCTTGATTTCGTTGTGTTGTGGCTTGATTTCGTTGTGTCGTGGCTTGTTTTCATTGTATTGTGGCTTGTTTTCGTTGTGTCGTGGCTTGTTTTCGTTGTATTGTGGCTTGTTTTCGTTGTGTTGTGGCTTGATTTCGTTGTGTTGTGGCTTGATTTAGTTTTGTTTTGGCTTGATTTCGTTGTGTTTTGGCTTGATTTTCGTTGTGTCGTGGCTTGATTTTGTTGTGTTGTGGCTTATTTTCGTTGTGTTGTGGCTTGATTTTCGTTGTGTCGTGGCTTGATTTTGTTGTGTCGTGGCTTGTTTTCGTTGTATTGTGGCTTCATTTCGTTTTGTTTTGGCTCGATTTTCGTTGTGTTTTGGCTTTATTTCATTGTGTTGTGGCTTGTTTTCGTTGTGTTGTGGCTTGTTTTCGTTGTGTCGTGGCTTGTTTTCATTGTATTGTGGCTTGTTTTTGTTGTGTTGTGGCTTGATTTCGTTGTGTTGTGGCTTGATTTAGTTTTGTTTTGGCTTGATTTCGTTGTGTTTTGGCTTGATTTTCGTCGTGTTGTGGCTTGATTTCGTTGTGTTGTGGCTCGTTTTCGTTGTGTTGTGGCTTGTTTTTGTTGTGTTTTGGCTTGATTTCGTTGTGTTGTGGCTTGTTTTCGTTGTGTCGTGGCTTGATTTCGTTGTGTTGTGGCTTGATTTCGTTGTGTCGTGGCTTGTTTTCATTGTATTGTGGCTTGTTTCCGTTGTGTCGTGGCTTGTTTTCGTTGTGTTGTGGCTTGTTTTCATTGTATTGTGGCTTGATTTTCGTTGTGTTGTGGCTTGATTTCGTTGTGTTGTGGCTTGTTTTCGTTGTGTTGTGGCTTGTTTTCGTTGTGTTTTGGCTTGATTTTCGTTGTTTTTTGGCTTGATTTTCGTTGTGTTGTGAACTTATGTTTGCTTTTTATATTGCGTTGTGTTGTGCACTACTGGGCCACCGTAATATTGTATGTTCAGGGATGACAGACTGATAAGCAGACATGCTATTTATGACTGGATGTACCTTTTGAAACTTTGCGGTAAAAGTGGCTCTCCTATTGATTTTGTCCTATCAGTGTGGCTCTCCTGAAAAAAATAGCGAAGACCACTGCTTTAGTCGAACAAAATCTGTAATGGAAACGCGGCTAAAGACACCTTAAAATAAAGTGTAACCCGTTATTCTTGTTTATTTTATAAAAACAGGAAAGATTTCACAGCTAAAAGAAGGAAGCACTATCAAACAGACGACAGAAGGTGTGTAGTGGACTGTGTGCAACAGGTTTACAAGCAACGTTTTGATGTTGATCATTTGGAGGCCTTTTAAATATGATCGAGTTAAGAGCGGCTAAAGATCGTCAGGTGAAAGCAGATGGAGTGCTTGCGTGGGAAATCCAGCCGTCTGGTTCACTGTTACTCAGAGATGTTAGAGGCTATAATCAGTGTCAGCTCATCTTCCAGGGAGGCCAACAGTGTGTGTCTTGGTGGTCTCTGATCTCTGCGATACCATGTTGTGGTTTATGAAATCAAAAAATAAAAGAGTTCTCTTTGCTCCACCCCCTTGCATGCACAAACACACACTCGTCCTCGAGCACATAAAGTTCACGCAGTGCATCAGGTGGTGAAAGTGTTTGGAATTGTGTGTGTGTGTGTGTGTGTGTGTGTGTTAGGAAGAGATAAAAAGTGACGAATTGCTGCATCTGTTGGCTATGCGGTGCATGCCTCTGCTAATCTCTGGTGATATATGCACCGTCAAGACATAAAGCCCAGCAACATGTGGGGTTGCAGAGTTGTGTGAGTGTGTGTTTGTGCACTCACACATTTTACACTGCCAAAAAATGTAGTATTTTTGTATTGTTTTCCGGTACAAACATCTAAACATTCTTAAATCAACACGCATAAAAAGTCTCGTTTCCTGGAAAAAAAAAGTATTAGAATTAAGTGTGTTCAAGCTTAAAACAAGACAAAATGTCTGCCAATGTGGTAAGAAAAAGTAAAGTTTAAATTTTTCTTAGCCCATTGGCAGACATTTTGTCTTGTTTCAACCGTTTATATCTTAAATCATTTTGCCTCCCAAGTAAATGCATCTTGATTTAAGATATTTGTGTTAGAAAACAAGAGAAAATACTGATAAAGATGGTCATTTTTGCAGTGTATTTATTAAGTAGGTCACTCTTCCACGAGGTCTGTGTCCGCATGTCTCTGTCTGTCAGAAGAAAACAGCTTACGTTATATTTTGCCGTGTTTTGTGCAAGACTGGGGAGACTACAAAGAGCGTTTGCTCTGATGATAGGGGATTATGGGTAACGTTTGCATCTGTCGGGGCTGCAGTGAGTCAGTGGCCTCACCAGCTGTGCAAGCAACTGGTTTTCTGCATATGGAGGTCAGGGTGAGATAACCCTCATGTGGATGATTTATGTTTGCATACACGTGTTTTCCTGTGCGCGCGCGCGTGTGTGTGTGTGTGTTTCTTCCTGATTGTCAGATGTCTTCCTGGTTGTGTGGCTCCACAACTGAAGTTCTTCAGAAGCAACATTTGTTTCTGTCAGACATCTTGCTCATGTTGTTGGGTCAGGGGGCGTTCTCTCCGAGGAGTAAACGGAGGGAGAGTCTATGGCACAATCCACAGTGCAACAACAAAACTAACTAGTATTTTCGTATCAAAGTCGCAACAGGTCAAAATTACATTGTTGAGAAAAAAACCCCCAAAAAAGTACATAAGTCTATTTTATTTTTTTTACTTTTTTACTATTACATTCAGAATTATTTTTTAAATACTGGTAAATAAAACAAAATTTATACAAGGCTGTATTTTTAGTTTCTCTCACTTTGCTAAAAAATCCTTTAAATGTTTCATTATTCAAAGCAGAGCATAAATGACAAATGTAAATATAAAACAAACATAAATTATCGTGGAATTTATTATAAACAAAGTTTATTTTAAACGGCAAGTCTAAACAAATGTATTTATTTATTTAAAGCATATACACTCACCTAAAGGATTATTAGGAACACATACTAATACTGTGTTTGAGCCCCTTTCGCCTTCAGAACTGCCTTAATTCTACGTGGCATTGACTCAACAAGGTGCTGAAAGCATTCTTTAGAAATGTTGGCCCATATTGACAGGAGAGCATCTTGCAGTTGATGGAGATTTGTGGGATGCACATCCAGGGCACGAAGCTCCCGTTCAACCACATCCCAAAGATGCTCTATTGGGTTGAGATCTGGTGACTGTGGGGGCCATTTTAGTTCAGTGAACTCATCGTCATGTTCAAGAAAACTATTTGAAATGATTGGAGCTTTGTGACGGTGCATTATCCTCTGGAAGTAGCCATTAGAGGATGGGGACATGGTGCTCATAAAGAGATGGACATGGTCAGAAACAATGCTCAGGTAGGCCGTGACATTTAAACGATGCCCAATTGGCACTAAGGGGCCTAAAGTGTGCCAAGAAAACATCCCCCACACCATTACACCACCACCAGCAGCCTGCACAGTGGTAACAAGGCATGATGGATCCATGTTGTCATTCTGTTTACGCCAAATTCTGACTCTACCATCTGAATGTCTCAACAGAAATCGAGACTCGTCAGACCAGGCAACATTTTTCAGTCTTCAACTGTCCAATTTTGGTGAGCTCGTGCAAATTGTAGCCTCTTTTTCCTATTTGTAGTGGAGATGAGTGGTACCCGGTGGGGTCTTCTGCTGTTGTAGCCCATCCGCCTCAACGAGTGGTTATTTCAGTCAAAGTTGCTCTTCTATCAGCTTGAATCAGTCGGCCCATTCTCCTCTGACCTCTAGCATCAACAAGGCATTTTCTCCCACAGGACTGCCGCATACTGGATATTTTTCCCTTTTCACACCATTCTTTGTAAACCCTAGAAATGGTTGTGCGTGAAAATCCCAGTAACTGAGCAGATTGTGAAATACTCAGACCGGTCCGTCTGGCACCAACAACCATGCCACGCTCAAAATTGCTTAAATCACCTTTCTTTCCCATTCTGACATTCAGTGTGGAGTTCAGGAGATTGTCTTGACCAGGACCACACCCCTAAATGCATTGAAGCAACTGCCATGTGATTGGTTGATTAGATAATTGCATTAATGAGAAATTGAACAGGTGTTCCTAATGATCCTTTAGGTGAGTGTGTGTATATATATATATATATATATATATATATATATATATATATATATATATATATATATATATATAGTTTCACACATGCCTGTAGTGTCTGTTTCGCTTTAAAGGGTACAAAACACACACAGTTTCTGCCAGTCTCATGTTAATCTTGAGTATTTATAGAGTAGTGTTGATCCTTCATATCTCAGGAGAGTCTTTAGTATTATCATTTTTATAAAAGACAGATACACTGTACCGATTCTTTCAGAAAACAGCCGAGCTTGTGGAGGCGTGCAGTGGGCGGAGCTAAAAAGACCACACACACACACACACACACACACACACACACACACACACACACACACACACACACACACACACACACACACACACACACACACACACACACACACACACACACACACACACACACACACACACACACACACACACACACACACACACACTACCCCTACCCATGACAGGAAACATTCCTGACATATGAAATGCCCTCATATTTCATGTTTATGTCGTAATACCAGTGTAATAACCATGTCATTATACAAATTTGTGTCCTCATAAATCACAAAAACAAACACACACACACCCTAGATAACTCTCTATTCACTATACGTTGTTGTTCACATTATATGCACTTACACGCCAATTGCCAACAAAACACACACATTTAATGCAGTTTCGACTCATGACCAGGAACAAACACACACACAACTCCAGAAACACAAACTGCATCCACTGTTCCCTTAACACTGGGTTATTTGGGAAGCTGAAGAAGGTTATCTTTCCCTCACAACCAGAAACACACTTCTTTAGTGACATTGTTGTTTTTGTGAAACTTTCCGAAACTTATTCAAAACCTTATACAAAAAGGAGTGTATTTGGCACAGAAATGCTATATACATCAGTTCTTTCAATTCAATTCAATTCAAATTTATTTGTATAGCGCTTTTCACAATACACATTGTTTCAAAGCAGCTTCACAGAAAGTGCATTTCATAAATGTACATTGAAAAATGTTAGAAAGAGAATGTTAAAGAAAAATGTTAGACTAAGTTTATCAATCATGTATTAATTTAGGCCATAACAACGCTGGCGTTGAGTCGTCTCTTCAGGTGTTGGGTATCTGAAGTCTCCATGAGAGGATGATACAAGCTGGAGCTGATGAACTAGTTACCTCGGACTAGTGTCCCGAGATAACAACAGAAAAGCATATGGGAAATAACTAGCATAGCTGCTGTTCAGAATATTAATGCTTTTAATCCGATTTAACTGTAGTTTAAAACGTATCACTCTAAAAAAAAAAAGGTTCTATATTGCACCAAAAATGGTTCTTGGCTCGTAATCATAGGGGAACCTTTTTTAGTGCTATATAGCACCAATTTTGGTGCTTCAGTGGTTCTTCAGCGGTTCTTCAGAGGTTCTTCAGTGGTTCTTCAGCGGTTCTTCAGAGGTTCTTCACCAGTTCTTTGACTAAGGTGCTATATAGCACCTCTGAAGAACCGCTGAAGAACCACTGAAGCACCAAAATTGGTGCTAAATAGCACTAAAAAAGGTTCTCCTATGATTACGAGCCTTTTTTTTTGGAGTGATAATGTGAATGCTTGGCTAAAGAGATGCGTCTTTAATCTAGTTTTAAACTGGGACAGCGAGTCTGAACCTCGAACAATATCAGGAAGACTATTCCAGAGTTTAGGAGCTAAATGTGAAAATGCCCTCCCTCCTTACGTGGACTTAGATATCCTACACTCTAAAAAAAAAAAAGGTTCTATATGGCACCAAAAATAGTTCTTGGCTCGTAATCATAGGGGAACCTTTTTTAGTGCTATATAGCACCATTTTTGGTGCTTCAGTGGTTCTTCAGCGGTTCTTCAGAGGTTCTTCACCGGTTCTTTGACTAAGGTGCTATATAGCACCTCTGAAGAACCGCTGAAGAACCACTGAAGCACCAAAATTGGTGCTATATAGCACTAAAAAAGGTTCCCCTATGATTACGAGCCTTTTTTTTTAGAGTGTAGGAATGACCAGAAGCCTCGAGTTTAGTGATCTTAAAGAGCGCGATGGATTGTAGGGTGATAGAAGATCCGTTAAATAAATCTTTCTGGTTCTTGAATATGATTGGCTGAGAGCCTTCCATGTGATTCTCCCCCAGTATCAGCACTAAAACGTTTCACCGTTTGTATCACTCCGCTTGAGGCGACTGTCATGGCGGTCGAGCAAATACACCATATTTTCTGTTGTTGTGTGTTCGAAATAGTTTTAAGAGTTGTTTAGGCAAGAATGTAGTTTTTAGACCTCAAATATGTAACTCATATATAAACATAGCACGTATTTTATGAATTTTTTTAGACGCTTTCTCAGATGTGAGCTCCAGGCCGTCAGCGGGTGTTCAGCGCTCATGTACCCACAGAGAACAGCTTCATCTCGGACAGGCCTTCAGGAATTTCCCTCAGGCTCTTACTACATTACGGCTACATTAATTATTTCTCATGTTTAACCACTACCTACATACGTAGGTAGTGGTTAAACATGAGAAATAATTAATTTGGGGTATATAAAAAAAAGGCAATTTTTGGATTATTAATCTATTACTTGTTCGAGAGCAAACCGATTTAGCTAAGTTTGGCATAGTTCCATAACGTTAACTGAAATCTGTAGGCTACTAAAGCTGCTTTTGCTTGTGTTTATTTCCTATTGTCCAAATGTTTTAGACTTTTACAATGGCTAATATTGTTTATTTAAATGTTATTAATGAATAAGTAATATTTAATATACACAACATGTCATATTTGGTATTGAGAAAGGGTCCGTTTGTGATTGTAATTTTAGTGAAAGTTACATTATTACACCATTAGATGGCAGGTCTTTATGAGTGAGTAGCAAAGACTTTTATATTTAAATGGAAAGAAACAAGGAAACCATTTTTACTTTGAACAACTCCTTAAGACGCAACTTACAAATGCAACTAGCGCTGTCATGGAAAAACCGCTGAAGAACCACCAAAGAACCGTTGAAGAACCGCTGAAGAACCGCTGAGTTTGAAGCCTTCCATCAACAATGGCGAACGTTGCGTTACTATTGATGCACATGGCTTTACGATCCTACATCGGCATCAAAACACAGCGAATCCAAGGCATTCGTGCAGCTCGCCGTGATTTGTATAGACGGAGATTATAATCGCGCAGCTATTAGCTCCATTAGCTGCTATTTCAAAAATGGCGGTCACAAGTTTGTGTTGGTCTTGTTGGTCACGGTAACCCCAGCCCCTGACGCAAGCGGTTCTTTCTTCTAGACCAGCAATGTTTTAGTGCTACTTAAAGGGTTAGTTCACCCAAAAATGAAAATTCTGTCATTAATTACTTACCCTCATGTCGTTCGACACCCGTCAGACCTCCGTTCATCTTCAGAACACAAATGAAGATATTTTAGTTGAAATCCGATGGCTCAGAAAGGCCTCCATTGGCTCAATGCACTTTACACTCTCAAGGTACTAAAGTCGTCGTTACAAAGTCCATATACAATAACTTTATAAAGCGACCAGAATAGTTTTTGTGCGCAAAATAAATTTCAAATTTCAAAACCGATTTCCGATTTCAAAACACGGCATCAGTGAGTCGATTCATGATCCGAACCGCTGAATCGACTCCCTGATTCATAACGCTTTGAAGCTTCATGATGGCGTGTTTTGAAATTGGTCATCACTATATAAGTCGTTATTTAGGGTTTTTTGCGCACAAAAACTATTCTCGTCGCTTCATAAAGTTATTGTAGAAGCACTGTAGTGAGATGGACTTTGTAACGACGTCTTTAGTGTCTTTTTAGGGTCTTGAGAGTGTAAAGTGCATTGAGCCAATGGAGGCCTTTCTGAGCCATCGGATTTACACTAAAATATCTTCATTTCTGTTCCGAAGATGAACGGAGGTCTGACGGGTGTCCAACGACATGAGGCTAAGTTATTAATGACAGAATTTTCATTTTTGGGTGAACTAACCCTTTAAGAACCACTTTTCCTGGTTCGGAGCTGGTGCTTTGGGTGTGGAAAAACAAAGAACCGATTTAAAACTAGGCTCTGGCTCCGAACCAGCACCAGCACTGCCTCGGTGGATGATTACAAGCTTTTAGTGCCATATAGCACCATTTTTTTTAGAGTGATATATTCAACTTCATATTAAAAAAAAACTGTGGGATAATATCCATTATTATAATATAGGTTAATATAATTTTGTTAATATATAGTATATGTAGCTTTACATGATTATAGTGTATGCATGCTGATAAAGTTGGATATATAATCTGACTTTTAATGGACGATAATAGCATTTTAGCAATAATACAAACAATCATGCATTCGAGATTTGCTATAGAGTCTACTCAAGTGTACTGTTGTGACTAATTAGACCAAGTATAACAATATAATAAATGATTATGAATCATTTCTCTGTGGAATGTGTGTGGTAATCTCCAGGCATGTGTATCAGATGGAAGCTTTGCTTCTGCCCCCAAAAGACCATAAAAACCCCACACTCGTCATGGTAAAAGCCCCTAGTCCAAACAACTTTCCTCCCATATTCAGTGTCCACACCTTTCCATGTCGCTTCGCTAGAGCCTGCTAAACCTCTCTCGCTCCTTTATCTCCCCGGACAGCTCAGGTCATCATCGCTACATTTAGACACGGCATATTTTCTCAAAGTGCAGACGTGCACTTTTCTATCCAAACTTCCAGCGAAGTCGCTGAACCCTGAACCTGAACCCAGACGCACAGATCAGTTGTTTGAAATCGGCCTCTCAATGTAAACTCCGTCCAGCCTCTGAATCGGGCTGGGTTACAGAGGAGGTGCGGACTGTGTGCTGTGTGTATTTACCCTGGTTAAAGATGTTATTTCTACCACATGAGCCGACGCTGGGAGAGCCTGCGTTTAAATGTAATCATACTTAGTGAACTGATCATAGGCGTTCTACCGTAACGGGATACGTGTGTGTAGCCGGGCAAAGATGCTCGGCGCTCTGGAGGAGTCGAAGGGGAAGATATGGTGGACGGCTGGGCTTTGTTTGTGTGGAGATATGAGATGCTGTCCGTGTCACATGTGCGATGTCTTCCTCCGCATATCATCTGCTCTGCTCGGACCGTGTGCTTTTTAACCAAGCCTCACAGCTGGGTTGCTCTTGAATCATTTGAGTTTGCATCTGTGCATGCGCTGGAAAAGCTGGCCGACATCGGGTGAAGCAACAGCACATGACATGGTTTTGCCTTCGACTATTTGGTTTCATTTTGAGATAACACACTTCATTCATTTGCATTATTCCTGTGGACAGCAGCAGTTAAATGCCAAATAGATAAAAAGAAGTGTCCTCTAACCTTGAAACCACTTCCTTTTCAGGATTCCTTTGCATAATGAGCCTTTGATAAGGTGCTTTGGGGAATGGGAGGGGAAGTGAACGCAGCACAACACCATTAAAAACACACGCTTTGCCACAGTTTAAAGGATTCTGTTCCAAATGTGCTGTTATGTTTCCATGGAACATAAACTGTTGTAGCGGTCAATCTCATTTGAATATGCACATTTGGCGTGTCACGATTGGTTACACGACACCGATGGCGTTCTTGCTAATGTGTGTTTAATGCCAGACCGGGTGATTCTCTTGACATAGGCCTATAACATCTACTCAAAACTAAAACCTAAAATAAATCAAACTGGGGGTTGTAATACATTTTTATTGTGCATTTCAGCGTTTGTCCTCGTGGAAAAGAGGTACAAGTTTTTAAAAAGAGCAAATAATGTACTTAAGTGCTAACTGAATGTTATGATTTCGGACACTTAAAGGGTTAGTTCACCCAAAGATAAAAATTCTGTCATTAATTACTTACTCTCATGTCGTTCGACACCCGTCAGACCTCCGTTCATCTTCGGAACAGAAATGAAGATATTTTAGTTGAAATCTGATGGCTCTGAAAGGCCTCCATTGACACAATGGCACGGTTCACTCACAAGACCCTTAAAAGGTACTAAAGACGTCGTTACAAAGTCCATCTCACTACAGTGGTTCTAAAATAACTTTATGAATCGCCGACAATAGTTTTTGTGCGCAAAAAAACCCTAAATAACTACTTATATAGTGATGACGATTTCAAAACACGGCCTCATGAAGCTTCGAAGCGTTATGAATCAGCGAGTCGATTCAGCAGTTTGAATCGCCAAATTTCAGCGGTTTGACACGCGATCCGAATCATGAATCGACTCACTGATTCATAACGCTTCGAAGCTTCATGAGGCCGTGTTTTGAAATCGTCATCACTATATAAGTAGTTATTTAGGGTTTTTTTGCGCACAAAAACTATTGTCGGCGATTCATAAAGTTATTTTAGAACCACTGTAGTGAGATGGACTTTGTAACGACGTCTTTAGTACCTTTTAAGGGTCTTGAGAGTGTAAAGTGCATTGTGTCAATGGAGGACTTTCAGAGCCATCAGATTTCAACTAAAATATTTTCATTTGTGTCTGAAGATGAACGGAGGTCTGACGGGTGTCCAACGACATGAGGGTAAGTAATTAATGACAGAATTTTCATTTTTGGGTGAACTAACCCTTTAATTGCATGCAATTTACAATTAAATGAAAATACTTTACATTAAATGCAGTTAGTTGAACTTAAGAGTGCTTATTGTAATTTCATAATTACTTGTATTATCATTGAAATATGATTAACGTGTATTGCTGAGTGTACTAGCAAGCATTTATGGTAAACTAAAATATACTTGAATGTCATTTTTATTGGAACTTGGATGTCATAAATTAAAATGTATTTGTAATCACTGGGTTGCAATTTATTACATGTACAGTATATTATGTTTAAATGTAATTTAACACACTACAGTTAAAATTATAATCTAGTACTGTACTTTACATGTGCTAGTAAAATTATTGCACTTCTTTAAAGAACTAAGAAACATTTAAAGGGGTTGTTGATTATGATTTGACTTTTTTAACTTTAGTGTGTGTGTAGTGACGCTGTTTGAGCATAAACAACATCTGCAAAGTTACGACGCTCAAAGTTCAAATCAAAAGGGACATATTTTCTTCTACAGAAATCACTTTTTAAGGACTACAACAAACGGTTGGTAGGGACTACAATGAGTTACATCACTAACCCTAACATTTGCATAACCCCGCCCCCGGGAACATGTGGAGAAGAGGAAGAGTCGCTCAAGCTGTCGTCCGTCTCTCACATTTATTGATACAGCTCGAACACAAATGCAGACGCATGTCATACAGCAAGACGACATCATCAGTTATAACCGTAATTACACTAAACTATCCCTGTTCTCTCTTCAGCAGCAGATATTATCTGGCTCATCTTACCCCACACCAGCGCTTTATAGATTATCATGACAGAATATGCTAATCAATGACTGAAGATGGTTAACTCATAAACTCATCCTCTATCCCTTCAGAATCGTCCTGTCTCGTTCTACATGTTGTCTCTTCTTCTGGAGTCTCTCCATCATTGTCCGACTCCGGTTTGATCATAAAAGGCTGACCAGTTTCTGACATTTTCAGTGTGTGTGTGTGTGCGTGAGGTAATCGGAGCTGCTAACACGAGCTCTTGAAGCTCCGCCCTCTTCCTGAAAGGGGGCGGGAGCAGCAGCTCATTTGCATTTAAAGGGACACACACAAAAATGGCCTCAAAAAGTGACAATTTTAACATGCTATAAAAATGATCTGTGGGGTATTTTGAGCTAAAACTTTACATACACACTCTGGGGACATCAGATAATTATTTTACATCTTGTAAAAAGGGACATTGTATAATGATTTAGCTACTTTAAAGTAAAACTTTTAATCTGCCGTCATTACAAAGGATTATTTTTTATAATTGTACTGAAGTGTGTTCAAAAACATAGTCATGAAAGTGTATTCTAAGTACACTTGAGTGGCTTTTGATCTTATTTCATTCTAATAACTGGTTAAAATAGCATATTTCTCTGGATTTAAACATTGTTGGAAAAATTTGGGGTTTGTAAGTACACTAGTCAACAACATATATAACATTGCTCTAGTGGTTTTGGGATATTGCAATCCCAAAATCGTGCATATTGTGCTTTTAATCCGTGACATTTCAAAGTGTGAATGCCATTAAAAGTAGTTCCAATAATAAAAAGGATGTGACCTCGTGCATCTATTCAACTCTGAGGTCCGAGGGAGTCCGGCCACACCAAACTGAACTGTGAACTTGCAACTTCCTGTGCTGTAGGCGTCTGTTGCTAGGAAGCAAGTGGCCCACTCTGTCAATTTCAGCTGGGGTGAAATGCGAGTGCTTTTCTTCACTTTTTTTTCTATGAGGTTTGGCTGGCCATCTTTTATTGATGTACAGTTTCCTTTGAGTCGCAATGAGACTTTCAGTGGGCCAGGACACTTTCAAAAGAGAGGAAATGGGGGTGTGTTCGGAGGTCAAACGGTCCCTTTTGTGGAGCTCCTGGGGGACAATGACAGCGGGGTGATGCTATGTGGAGGCGCAGGGGTGAGATCCTTCGGGTGTAGCAGGACTGCATGCTGCCCGAGCCGAGGTGGAAAAGTCCAGTTATACAGCGGAGACATGCGTTTGTAACCGAGCTTCGTACTGTATTCTGTTTAGCGCAGCATAAGCAAACAAGTTCGCCCCAGGGGCTGAAATTTGAATAGGCAAATTCTTGCTCCTGATGTTTTTAATGAGTTCAATGCAGATGCAACCGAGTAGACTGGCTTTTTATGGCAACGAAAAACGAGGCCACAAAATAATTACTTTCCTCGTCGATAGACTAGTTGCATGTTTACGGGAGAGCAGGGATGACTGTAATAAATTACTCATAACAGGGTTATTACTTTCCTCACAAAATGCATTTTAGTAATATTCCATCTACGTTAACATGAACTCACAATGAAAAAGTATTTATTAATATCAGCTCATCTTTAATTTCAGCATTTATGCATTATTAAAATCAAAAGTTGTGTGTTCATATTATTTAGGTGTCAATACAGTGCATTATACATTTAAGTACTGAGTAATAATAATTAACTACTTACTATAGAGTTAGGGTTAGGGTTAGTTACTTGTAATTATGCATAACTTACAGTTATTACTATGTAACATATGTAACAATGACACTTAAAAAGTGGGTTACACTTTAGTTTGTGTCATTGTTACAATGTAATTATACATTTTAGTACCGAGTAATGTTATTAACTACATGTACTTACTATAGAGTTAAGGTTAGGATTAATTACTTGTAATTATGTAATTTACAGTTATTACTATGTAACATATGTAACAATGACAGTTAAAAAGTGGGTTACACTTTAGTTTAATGTGTCATTGTTATAGTGTAATTATACATTTAAATACTGAGTAATATTAATTGACTACATGTACTTACTATAGGATTAGGGTTTGATTGAGAGTTAGCTGCATGTAATTATGCATAATTTACTGTTATTACTATGATAAGTGCATGTAACATATGTAACAAGGACACTGTAAAATGTCATAGCTACATTACTCAAAAAGTACTGAGTAATATTAATTACACATACTTACAATAGGGTTAGGATTGCGATGAGGGTTTGGTTTAGGGTTAATTGTAATGTAATTATGCATAATTTATAGTTATTACTATAATAATTACATGTAACGTGTGTAATAGAGCGTAAGATTTGCATCTATCGCGTCTATTTGGATGCTTGAACATTTTGAATCCACTCGCCGTCCACGGCGTATTGGATGCGCGTATAAATCAAACGTTTGAAGCTAAATAAACACGCGTTCGAGGCGAAATTCACTGAGGCTTTTCCACTTTTTCTGCAGATGTCCTCTGAATAAACACATTATCTTGTTAGCAATATATTAGCGGGAAAATAGTTGTAAAATAGCGGCAAGGCAGCTCGATAACATGACTCAAAAGTTAAACAGACGCCAAAGTTCCACAGTGAATTGAACGTGCGTATAAATCGAGCGTCTGAAGCGAAATAGACACACGTTTGAGGCAAAATTTGCTGAGGCTTTTCCACTTTTTTTGGCAGACATCCTCTGAATAAACACATCTTGTTAGCGCAAAGTATCTGTACACTCTAAAAAAATGGTGCTATATAGCACTAAAAGTGGTTCTTGGCTCGTAATCATAGGGGAACTACTTTTGGTGCTATATAGCACTAATCTTGATGCTTCAGTGGTTCTTCAGCGTTTTTTTGGGGATGACTGAGGTGCTATATAGCACCGCTACCATACAGAACATTTTAAGATATGGTGCTATATAGCACCAAAAGTGGTTCCTTATGATTACGAGCCAAGAACCACTTTTAGTGCCTTAAGGCACCATTTTTTTTTAGTGTATATCAGCAGGAAAATAGTTGTAAAATAGTGGCAAGGCAGCTTGCTAGCGGGTTAGCAGGGTCGATAACATGACTCAAAAGTGAAATTTGTATATACAACTTACCATGTTGCCCAATATCCTAACTGACACTCTTCCAAGATATGTCCTTTTTATTCCTGTCTCTGTAGAAATATGAACTAGGGTCATAAAGTTAAGTGTGACTGCTCACCGCCAATATCAGTCGTTCCTCCATGTTGAACAAATGACTCCGGGCAGGTCTGCCACCGTTTATCACGGGCAGGCTCCTGATTGGTTAACGCGGCGCAACAGCGCCAAAGTTCAGATTTTTCAACTCAGACGCGAATTTGCTTTAAACGGAATGTGCGAACTGGACACGCGATTGAGGCGAAATCGCGTCCATCGTACAACGCTAAACGCATCTATCGCGCCGTAGGACCTTCAGACACACGTCAAGCATTAGCAGCTCATCTTCTTCTTTGTCTACTTACTACTTCCTCGTCATATCAATGTTTGCTCGGCAAGACGGTTTTGTGCTTGAGCACAACCAAGTCGTGTTTTATTGTCACTTCAGCAGCTCCAGGCACGTGAACAAAAGCACTGATCTCATTGGTCGGACAGTTGTTAACGCGCCGCGTCAAAATAAAAAAACAAACCAGAGGTGTTTGTTAAAAAATGATGCTTTTATGCCTGGCGTTTTGCACGTCGGTGTGCACACACACATTGGCGCCCTTTGTTTCGTCGCGAGGCATTAAACGTCAGCGATAAACGCGTGCGAAAATTGTCCCGGTGTGAACAGGCCTTTACATTGACTTAACATGGAAATCACTCGCTCCAGACGCTCAATTCACGTTTTTGGTGTAAACGCAGCATAACAACTGCAAAATAAAGTGTTACCCAAAAAAGATTACAAGGCTAAATTGAACAATATATATTTGAAAATGCATTTTTGTAACAGTCTTCATTGTCACTAATTTAAATAAAAGTGTTACATTTCCCAAGATTATCACTTCTAACATTGAAGACTTTTGAGGAAAAGTCTCAAATCTTGAGGCTGAACATTTTCAGAATAAATTGACAAAAACCGTAAAGTGTTACAGTTCCCCTGAATCTACATTGTAATTAATTGTTGCTATTATAAATCAAACAAGCTTAAGTGAATTAAATCCTGTATTCTCTCCTCACATGTGATACTGCAGTCCACCTGCTTTGGTCATGTGTGCATGCGTTTATTTTTATGCTTTTTTTTTCCTGGTCGCTTTGTTAGAGTGAAGTGGGAAGTTGCCAGATTCCTCTTTTTCATCCTTATTTTGTGTTCTTATTTTGCATTTGAAAGGACCACCCATTGGGCTCGGAGGAGAGAGATTCCCTGCACGCCGTCTCTCTGGAATATTAATGGGCTTCTCCTGGGAAAACTGCCCACAGAATGGGCCACTCCAGCGCTGTCTCTGTTTCCGCTCAGCTGTCCTGAGGGTACGTGAGGGTGTGCGCTCCTTCGGTACAATCCGGTCTGGACAAACTTCAAGTGCGCCCCAAACTTGTGTTTGGATGTTTCATTAAGAACTCTTGAAGTGAAGTTTTTTCCAGAATGTCAGTAAAATATATTGCCGCTTTTATTGCTCAATAAAAAACTCAGGAGCGGCTACATTTATTACGTTAAATTCCTCAGCCTCAACTTTATTACCGTAATCAATAATAAGACATATTGATTGAAATGAGGGGGCCATTAGCACATTTAGGATAGGGGACCGGCCCGTTGGAGCATTGCGAGAGGTGACAATGATGGTTTTCATCAGCGGAGCTGTATAGTTCTTCCCCACCCGATGGCAGAATCCGCTGTTTTGGCGTTGTGAGAGTGACCATCCTAATGGCTTCTACAGATGCAGAGCTCGCTGAAGTCATAGCTCTTTCCCTTCAATCCCTTTCACATTCTTTATCTGTATTTGACTCTCTGTCACTTGCTTTCAGTCATTCCACCCTTTCCTCAGCCCCAGTCTGGGTCTCTGAGGTGAGCGTTGAGTTTTCTGCACATTCGTGTGAAGAATCCGGTCTATACCGGCATGCCAAGCTGTGGATAAAATATGATTTTTTTAATGGTAGGGAAAGGCTATTACAAATTGTGTTGGAATTACAAATGCACACAGACAACCATTCAAAAGTTCGGAGTATGAACATTTTTTTTCTTCTGCTTTTGCAAGAAGTCTCTTCTGCGCACCAAGGCTGCATTTATTTGTTATTTATAAATAAATGTTTTGTATTGCAATATACTTTTGAACTGTATTGATCAAAGCTGGATTTTCAGCATCATTACTCCAGTCTTCAGCGTCACATGATCCTTCACAAATCAATTTATGCTCAAGAAACATGTATGATTATTATCAGTGTTGAAAACAGTCGTACTGCTTCAGATTTTTGTGTTTTTTGTCATATATTTGAACATCATATATTTGAAAAGACCCATTTGTAACAATGTCTTTGTTGTAACTTAATTAGTTTAAATAAAAGTATAAAACATTTTCCAAACTTTTGAACAGTTATAGTTGGATAGATGGATGATTGATTGATTAATTGTTTGTTTGATTTATTGATTGATTGGATGGATGGATGGATGAAACGATAGATAGAACAATGGATGGATGAATCAATTAACAGGTAGATGGATGGATGGATGGATGAAACGATAGATAGAACAATGGATGGATGAATCAATTAACAGGTAGATGGATGGATGGATAGATGGACCGACGGTTGATCAATTGATTGATTGATTAATTGATTTATTGATTGATTGGATGGAACAATAGATAGAACAAAGGATGGATGGATCAAATGATAGATAGTTAGATGGATGGATGGATGGATGGACGGTCGGGTGATCGGTTGATTGATTTATTGATAGATTGGATGGAACAATAGATAGAACAATGGATGGATGGATCAAATGATAGATAGTTAGATGGATGGATGGATGGATGGATGGATGGATGGATGGAGGGATGGATGGATGGATGGATGGATGGATGGATGGATGGATGGATGGATGGATGGATGGACGGTCGGGTGATCGGTTGATTGATTTATTGATTGATTGGATGGAACAATAGATAGAACAATGGATGGATGGATCAAATGATAGATAGTTAGATGGATGGATGGATGGATGGAAAGATGGATGGATGAATGGATGGACGGACGGTCGGGTGATCGGTTGATTGATTTATTGATTGATTGGATGGAACAATAGATAGAACAATGGATGGATGGATCAAATGATAGATAGTTAGATGGATGGATGGATGGATGGATGGATGGATGGATGGATGGATGGACAGACGGTCGGGTGATCGGTTGACTGATTTATTGATTGATTGGATGGAACAATAGATAGAACAATGGATGGATGGATCAAATTATAGATAGTTAGATAGATGGATGGATGGATGGATGGATGGATAGATTTGAGCAGATAATTTAGCATTTTCGGCATATCTTGACAGAAATGTCTCATCTCATATCCTGGGCAAATGTTAGTTTTGTAGGCATAATTTCTGTGCGTATGGTGACATTAACACCTGCCCTGTTGAAACAGCTGCGACCGATGGCCTCCACTGACCGCTGTGAGTCTCTCCTTCACACACCAATCTGATACGTTTATTAATACTATCCCATATTTACAAAGGGATCTGGGCATGTATGCTACATAACGTTTATCATCGGTAAATGTGTGTGAAACATCGATTCTCGATGATGTTTAAAACCAGCAGATGTTTGTTGTTTCTGCTCTTGTGTTTATGAACTGGTACAGATGACTCCATCACCAAAGAGTGATGGAGATGACAATAAATCAGCAGAACATGATGTCTTTGGCATGACGGACTTTGCCGACCGTTTCGAGGAGCAAACATCAGGAAGCACACAGGAAAACGACACGCTGTGCTGAGTGTCCAGCCCTCCCGCTGCTTCATCTGCGCTTACGCAACACACACACACACACACACACGCTAGGGCACAAGAAACAGTCGTATAGGTGTCTGTTTTATTCTCACTTTTATTGCAAATATAATACAAAAGATGAGCTTCTCCAAAGGCAGTAAAATGTTAAACTTTTTAAAGACAAAAACAACTTGTTCAGTCTCGTGTAGAAAAGATCTCAACATCCGATCGCTGAGCAAAAGCACAAACGTGGAAAAGGGGAAAAACCTAGAAGCCAACTAACGGTAAAAACACTACTCTTCCAGTTTAATCAGCCTTGTTTTAGAAACCGCAACAGTATTTTGTGCTTTACACGACTGGTTAGAAATAAGGACAAATAAACATTTAAAATAGAAAAATCTACATACGATAAATAAACATGAGGAATACAGAATTAAGTACCAGCCCTCTGTCTAAATGGCCCGTTGGATTATATGTTCAGAGGCGCGCGAAAATAACAATTGGTTTTTTTGTATAAAGTATTAAAGAATAAAATGCAAATAATTTCTTTGAAATAAAATTAATACTAATAAATAAATTAAAGGGGTTAAGATGGGGGGCTGTAATATGACACGGGCAGCTAATGACAAGCAGGGGTCAAAGGGCACTTCCTGGAGCTGCGACACATGCTGTTAGACGCTCGGGAAATTCTCAGCTGCCGCTGCCACGTAGATATATTCCCGCTAATTCCCTTCCAGCGTTTGACAGGCACTGATGTGGGGGGATAAAGACGTGAGCCGGCAACACCTTTAAAAAAACGGCATAAATAAAGGGGTACGAACGCAAACTATGAAATATAAAATGCACCGCACGAGGACAATAAAGGGTGTTATTAGTGGGCAGAAGAGGAAAAAAGAAAAACAAAGCCAAGAGTGGTTTAGTAAAAATAGACTTTTCTACAAGAAACACAAAAGGCCGGAAATACATGTTAAGAAAACATACACAGTACATATTAAAGTATCAATAATCAATAAGTCCTCACAGAGGAATCATTTCTCGAAAATGTTTCTCTTCTTGCAATCAAGGCTAAAAATATATATATATTCTAATCACAATTTCAGGCGATTAAAAAGGCACGTTGGGAGCCGTTTTTTTTTTTTTTCTCTCAAAGTCCAGCTTTCTTTCCTACATCGTCGTGTGTGTGTGGGCATGTTTTTGTGAAATATCAGGACAAATGTGTATAATGACACGGGTATTACAAAAAGAGGGTGAAATATGAGGACGTTCCCCATGTCCTCACTTTTCAAAATGCTTATAAATCATACAGGATGAGGTTTTTTTCACAGAAAGTGAACTGTGCAGTTTCCTGTGATGGGGAGGTTTAGGGGCAGGGGCAGTGTGTGTGTGTGTGTGTGTGTGTGGGTGTGTGTATGTGTGTGTGTGTGTGTGTGTGTGTGTGTGTGTGTGTGTGTGTGATGGGTTGGTTTAGGGGTAGGGGCAGTGTGTGTGTGTGATGGGTAGGTTTAGGGGTAGGGGCAGTGTGTGTGTGTGTGTGTGTGTGTGTGTGTGATGGGTAGGGGCAGTGTGTGTGTGTGTGTGATGGTTAGGTTTAGGGGCAGTGTGTGTGTGTGTGTGTGTGTGTGTGTGTGATGGGTTGGTTTAGGGGTGGGGCAGTGTGTGTGTGTGTGTGTGTGTGTGTGATGGGTAGGGGCAGTGTAGGGGGATAGAAAATACGGTTTGTACGGTATAAAAACCATTACGCCTATGGAATGTCCCCACATTTCACAAAAACCCCCGTGTGTGTGTGTGTGTGTGTGGGTGGGTGAATTCAAGTGTGTGTTTAAAGAGAGTGGAATGACGCGTGTCCTCAGGGTCTTGACAGCTGTGTGTAGACGGGCTGCTGGTCCCAGTGCTGAGGAGGACTGTGGTTGGACTGAGGGATGGAAGGAACCCCTGTAGAGTCAGCGATGGGCGTGTACATGGGCCTCTGGCTGGAGCTCATGTAGCTGAAGGTGGAGTACAAGCCGGAGCTCTGGCCGCCGGCGTGGCTGTAATAGGAGTTGGCGCCGCCCTGGTGGTCGGAGTAGTCGTACTGCGCCCGGGTGATGGACGGGAACGAAGTGCTGTAGTGCTGCAGGTGCTGGACGTTGAACGACCCGTAGCTGACGTGCTGCGGCGAGCCCTGCTGCTCGTTGTAGTGGCTGGGGCTGAGCTGCTCGGTCTTGATGTGCGTGGTTCTCGGCTGCTCCTGTTCTCCGGCCGTGCCAAGCGGGGTCAGCTGGCCGCTCTGAGGGCTCCCGTTCTTCCCCATCCAGGCCCCGTAGCCGGCGGCGTAGGCGTGGCCATTGGGCGGCAAGTACTGGTCAAACTCATTGACGTCGAACGTCTCGATGACGTCGCTGCTGAGCTCGCCGATGTCCACGTCGCGGAAGTCGATGTTTAGCGGACGTCCCGTGCTTTCCTGGAGCGGACGGGCCTCCCGCTTCAGATCCGCTTTGCCTGGCTGCGCGTCAGTTTTCGGGGTGGTGGGAGGAGTGGGCGGCCCTTGGGACTGGCCTGTTTGGAAACAGAGGAGGAGGGGAGAAAGAGTTAAGCACTGCATGGATGACCAGCGCTGGATTACTTACTCGACGCATGCAAAAGTTTGCGCTACCGATATGCACCCTTTTCACTGACAGCTTTTGTACCTTTTTTTCTGAGAGCGTGTAGTTTGTTCCACATAATCAAACTACACTCTAAAAAGTGCTGGGTTAAAAACAACCCAAGTTGGGTTGAAAATGGACAAACCCAGCAATTGGGTTGTTTAAACCCAGTGAATGGGTTGTTTTAACCAAGCGGTTGGGTTAAATGTTTGCTTAAAACAACCCAATTGCTGGGTTAAAACAACCCAATTGCTGGGTTTGTCCATTTTCAACCCAACTTGGGTTGTTTTTCACTCAGCATTTTTTAGAGTGTACTTTTGGACAGGGTAATCTCGTAGCATATTGCTATTAAAATACAAGCAGGATGATAACTATTTTGGGAATACAAAAGGGTGTGAATTTGAAATACAAAAGCCTCCAGAAGGCGTAATAATACTTTAGGGAGACATCCCACATGAAAAAATACTATAGTATATTCTAGTAAAATTACTCTAATAAATACTATAGTGTTTTTTAACCATACCACAGTACGATAAATAAACAAAGTGTAGTAAATACTATAATATACTACAATTTACTGTAGTATCTTTACTATAGTATGGTTCAAAAACACTATAGTATTTACTAGAGTAATTTTACTGTACACTCTAAAAATAATGCTGGGTTAAAAATTACCCAAGTTGGGTTGAAAATGGACTAACCCAGCAATTGGGTTGTTTTAAGCAAACATTTAACCCAACCACTGGGTTAAAACAACCCAATTGCTGGGTTTGTCCATTTTCAACCCAACTTGCGATGTTTTTAACCCAGCATTTTTTTGAGTGCAATTTTACTATAATATACTATAGTATTTTTTCTTGTGGGATTCTGTGAATAATATGTAATCAATAAAAAGTAACTGTAGTCTGTTCCATGATTCGGTAACTCACCTGAGTGCTCGCTGGGCGAGTGCACTTCTCCCATGCTGGAGGCGGGCGAGTCGGCTTGCTGGAGCGCTTTGAAGATCGCGTTCGGCGAGATGTGCGTCTGCTCGCTCCCGTCCTCCGACTCGCCCTGCCCGTTCTTCACCGACTTCCTCCGCCGAGGCTGATACTTGTAGTCGGGGTGATCCTTCTTGTGCTGAACCCTGAGGCGCTCAGCCTCCTCCACGAAGGGACGCTTCTCGCCCTCGTTCAGCAATCTGAACCCAGAGCAGAACAATGAACATTCCCACATCTCCACACAGATACACATGCAACTACTTATGCCCAATGCATTCATGCTTTTAACTTTGTTTAACGAGTTGATTTACCTCCAAAGTTTGCCCAGAGTTTTGCTGAGCTCGGCGTTGTGGAGGTGCGGGTACTGATCCGCGAGCTTCCTGCGCGCCGCCTGCGCCCACACCATGAACGCGTTCATCGGTCTCTTCACGTGCGGCTTGTTTTTGCTCGAGCCGTTCACTCGGACGGGCATGGGCACGAGCGTCCAGTCGTAGCCCTTCAGCACCTGAGACACCGCCTCTCGGATGCACACCGGGAACTTGTCGTCTTCGTCCTTCTTGAAGTCGCCGAGCGTCCCGTCCGGAGCCATGAGGCTGTTCTCGGCGGGGCGGGTGTTCTCCGTGTCGGAGCCCGAGGCGGACGGGCACGGGGAGCCCGCGGAGTCCTCGGACATGCTCGGACTGGGGGCATCAGACAGACACTTCTCTTGCTCGTCTGTCATTTTCAGGTAGGGGTCTAGTAGATTCATGCGAAGACTGTAGGTGGACGATCTCAGAGAATTCGGAGGCGAAACAAAAATACTTTCCAACTTTGAATCCCTGCAAATCCAACGCGCGCTCGCTCGCTCTCGGATGGCAAGCACTGGAGTGTTTCTGCTGGTGTCTGCAAAAGCAAAGCGCTCTCCCTGTGCGCTCCCGTGTAGTATTTCCAAGAGAGGGACGAACTTTGGTTTGTCAGCTGAGCGCGCACGGGCTTTTAAACAGCACGCGCAGTGACGAAAAGGAAAACGATGCCTCCTCTTGCCCACCCCTCTCTCGCTCTCGATAATTATCGCTCACAATTTAGCATTTGCATTGGAGAAATCTGCTTTAAGTTGGTTCGTTTCAAAAAAGTTTCGCGTGGTATGATATGATTGCGCAGCATGAAACTTTTGATTCATCAAAGTGCATGAACCACCAAAAATTGCAAACAATCACACGAGCTTAATATTCAATCCAAACGCGTTTAATGCGTTTATTTAGTGACTGGTTTAGGAAAGCTTGGCTCAAGAAAGTGTGTTACTCAGTCAGTGACTCAGCAAAGTTAAAGCTTTCCACGCGCACCGATTCCGCCTTTTCGACAGCTTTAGAGAAGTTGCAAATATTGTTGTATGAATTCATCAAGTCATGCAGTCCAGAGATGGATGGTGTCGGTAGTGATTCTCTGAAACTGACCGACAGGGGGAGACAGAGTTCTGTGCTCAGTTCGCTTCAGTCCATTAGTCCACTTCAGACTTTCTGTGTGTAATAATTTTAACTGGCTATGAATTATTGATTAAAAACAGATAATGCCTCTGTACTGTCACACAGCATATATATATATATATATATATATATATATATATATATATATATATATATATATATATATATATATATATATATATATATATATATATATATATATATATATATATATATATATATATATATAGTGGCTTTGTCATGCATTTTGTATTTGTACTTGTCCAATTTGTATTTATTATTTTAATTTTGGTTACAATTTACAATCAGGTTGTATTAGTTAACATTAGTTAATGCATTAGTTAATAACTAACCATGAACAACATCAGCATTAGTTCATCTTTGTTAACGTTAGTTCTTAAAAATCCAGCTGTTCATGGTTTGTTCATGTTAGTTCACAGTGCATTAACTAATATTTACTAGATTTTAATAATGCATTAGTAAAGGTTGAAATTAACAAAGATAAATGCATGCTTTATAAGTGCAGTTCATTATCAGTTCATGTTAGCTAATGAACCTTATTGTAAAGTGTGACCCTTTATTTTAAGTTCCCCATGTAGACTGAGAAATATTAAGTAACCGCATTAGGATTAGTTGCATGTAGTTGTGCATGATTTATAGATATTACTACACTCTAAAAAATGCTGAGTTAAAAATAACCCAAGTTGGGTTGAAAATGGACTAACCCAGCGATTGGGTTGTTTTAAGCAAACATTTAACCCAACTCCTGGGTTAAAACAACCCAAATGCTGGGTTAACTTGGGTTATTTTTAACCCAGCTTTAGAGTGTAACTACATGCAACATGTAATAAGGACACATAACACTTTATTTTACATTTTACATTGACTACATTTTTTATCACACTTTTTAAAAGTGCACTATGTAATATCCAAGTTTTTTTTTAAATCATTATGTTTTAATAATCTGTTTAAAGAAGTACAGTCATATTGATATGTCAAACATACTAAAGCACATGTAAAGATTATAATTTTAACTTTGTGTTATTTAATATTACATTTAGAGCTAATGTACACTTTATTTTACACTGTCCCTGTTACACATTTTACATTTGTTACAAATAGTAATAACAGTAAATTATGCATAATTACATGCAAATAACTCTCAACCTAACCCAATGGTAAGTACATGTACTTCATTAATATTACCAAGTACTTAAATATATAATTACAGTGTAACAACACCGTAAAATAACCAAATAAAGTGTTATCTTTTTTTTTTTAAAGAACAACAATTCAAACTTCTATAATAATGTCCTCACATAATATTATGTTCTCTATTACTATCAAGTACATTATGATATTGCAAACTAAATTGTGTTTTATGTATATTATGCATGGATTTATTGTGATTATCAAATTGACTTTAGAACCAGCCCATCCTCTTTTCATCATAAAACTCTGAATAAATATAGATATTCATGAAACACATGTTAACAAATGAAGCAAAGCACTTTTTAAAGTGCTGTTTTGTTCTTTTCTTACATAAATCATTTATACACATGAAGACTTCAGATGCAAAAGCCTCTAATTATTTAAAATAAGCATTTTATGTGTAGGTTTCTAAGTAGCGGTACTTCTGAATGGGCTGAGGCTGGGTTTGAAGTGAAAGTATTTTATGAACGTATACTATATGCGGAGAGTATCGTTATCTTATTTTTGACCAAAGTGGCTTTTAGAGGCTTTTGCATCTGAACTCTTCATATATTTCACCCTGGAAACTCATTTCTAATTGGTTAAAACGCATGCATTTACTCTCCCAATGGTTGAAAGAAGTTCAGCATCATTTTGTGTGCACACTTTAGGTTTTAAAAGCAAACGAGTGTGTTGCAGCATGCGTGAAGATGTGTCGTTCTCTGGACGTTGTAAAGCTGTTTGCGTGCGTTATGTCAAGCTCTCGCGATGCACAACCGGTCGGTAATCCGATCCGCCCCGCGGTTTAATTAAGGCTGAGAGTGAACTGTGAGCGTTTTGATTCCTCCTCGCTCCGACACACAGCGTTTATTTTCACTGGACGTGTTTATTTAAATGATTCACTTCAAGCATAAACATAACAGAACTCTCAGGACCTTCGTCAATAGCACGTCCCCTCTTCTGTTAACAGCACGTTGCTAATAGGAAGGAGAGGCTCGGTTTATTTATTGTAATGCGGACGTAAGCCAATGCAGGAGTGAATGACAGCTTTTCGACTTTGCATACTCTTATCAACCGATCTTTTAACAAGTGCTTGTGAGCTCGAATCGCATTAAACTCCTGTTAGCTGCCGCCGATAATCTTACCTCTGATGCGGCCAATTTGATAAGTGCTACCACATTCGCACAATAACCGCTCCTTTAAAAGTTTCACTAACCACTGTTCGAGTAATAAAATCTTATAGGAGTGCAACTTGCATTGTGATGAACTTATACCACCTGTTAAGCAGAACTCAGTCAAATGAGACCGTGATTTCACATGAGATACACCAACACCACATCCTGTCAAAAACTCCAATGTTTCAGCAACAGATGGCAAAAGCTGCGTGTTTGCCCCTATATGTTAATTCGATCTTGCCGCATTTTACATTAAAATGTTGCCTCTGTTACATTAAAGCAAAGACCATGAACAGGGCACGTCCTACAAAAGGCCTTGGGAAACTTCTCATCTTTGCTTAGAGTGATGGTGTGAAGATTTTGTGCAAACATTGGAGGTAAACTGGCAAATCATGTTTGCCATTTCTCGCTCTCTGAGGCGTTTGAGGAGCATCTCGTCCTCTCCGTGCTATTCAGAAGGTTTGTTTTTGGCACTAATTGTACCACGGCTCATTAGACTTTAAGAACAAACTGGCTTATGCTGTAAAGTCATGCACTAGTTTGGTAAACGTGACTTTATCTGGTATTGAAGAATGTTGGAGACCTTCCTGTCGCTGCCATCTTGACCTGTGATAGACTAACTGCAAACTCTGTCAAACATAGTAAAACCATAGTAAAAAAAAAAATCACATTTTGTGTTGCATGGAAGAAGTAAAGACATATGAGTTTGGATCTGCGTTTTGAATCCATTTTTGTGTGGGGACTCATAAAGGTCCACCCGTAAACTAACCACCACTTGGGTGTAAGCAAAAGTGTATATTTGTGGCCAACAATGCATTGTATGGGTCAAATTTATCACATTTTCTTTTATGCCGAAAATCATTGGGATTTACTACCGTATAAAAATGTATTATTAGTAGTAATATGCATGCTAAGGACTTCATTTGGACAACTTTAAAGGAGATTTTCTCAATATTTAGATTTTTTGCACCCTCAGATTTTCAAGTTGTATCTCGGCCAAATATTGTTCTATCCTAACAAACCATTCATCAATGGAAAGCGCATTAATTATCCGAAAAATTGACCCTATGACTGGTTTCGTGGTCCAGGGTCACATTTACGAATTCATATGAATTGGCTAACAATTTGCCAAAACATAAATAGTTATGAATTGCCATGAGATTGTGTTGGAGGAATATACCAAAATGTCAAGCTTTAAACTTGGAAGAAGAGCCATCTTGACCCGCACAGCAATAGACAAACGGAAAACTCTGTCAAACACAGTAAAACCATAGTAAAAAAAAAAAAATTCACATTTTATGTTGCATGGAAGAAATAAAGACATATGAGTTTGGATCTGCATTTTGAATCCATTTTTGTGTTTAGTCTTCCTCAAATTCTCTAACATCACACAAAATGTATGATTTTTAGCAAAAGGGATTCATAAAGGTCCACCCGTAAACTAACCGCCACTTGGGCGTAAGCAAAAGTGTATATTTGTGGCCAACAATGCATTGTATGGGTCAAATTTATCACATTTTCTTTTATGCCAAAAATCATTGGGATATTAAGTAAAGATCATGTTCCATGAAGATATTTTCTACATTTCCTACCGTAAATATATTAAAAATGTATTATTAGTGGTAATATGCATGGCTAAGGACTTCATTTGGACAACTTTAAAGGAGATTTTCTCAATATTTAGATTTTTTGTACCCTCAGATTCCAGATTTTCAAATAGTTGCATCTCAGCCAAATATTGTTCTATCCTAACAAACATTCATCAATGGAAAGCACATTTATTATCAGAAAAATTTACCCTATGACTGGTTTCGTGGTCCAGGGTCTCATATACGAATTCATATGAATTGGCTACCAATTTGCCAAAACATAAATAGTTATGAATTGCCATGAGATTGGAAGAAAATACTAAAATGTCAAGCTTTAAACTTGGAAGAAGAGCCGTTTGGAGCAGTTTAATAAGTTTTGTCATTTTGTAGCTTGACTGTCCTAGTCCTCAGTCGCATGCGTTATGTAGAAAAGAACAGCCAGAATGTTCTTAAAAAGATTTCTTGGCGAGTGAACGCAAAAGCATTGCCAAATAATTTTTTCTTCCATCTCATATTTTTCTTCAGCTTCACCACGTCCCTGTAGAGGCTCCGTACATCGTCATTATTGACAGAAATACAATAGTAATTGTGAGATATAAAGTCTCGTTGTGAGATACAAATTCACATTACGCAATACAAAATCTCAGCTTCAAATAATAGCCACAATTGTGAGATATAAAGTAGTCACATTGCAAGAAATAGCTTTAATTGTGAGTTATAAATTGACTATGTGAGATATAAATTCACATTTTATGATATGAAATAGCAATTGTAAGAAATAGTCGTAATTGTGAAATATCAAGCCGCACTGGGGTATATACATTTGGAGAAATAGACATAATAGAAATAAAAGTATTCTGAGATATAATTTCTGATTGCATGACATATTTGCAATTAAAAAAACAAAAACAAAGTCACAATTGTGAGATATACAGTAAAGTCACATGGCAAGCAATAGTTGTAATTGTGAAACATAAAGTCACATTGTGAGATATAAATTCACATTACACAATATAAAACTGCAATTAGAAATAGTCACAATTGTGAAACATTCATAATGCGAGAAATAGAAAAAATCTATCTATCTATCTATCTATCTATCTATCTATCTATCTATCTATCTATCTATCTATCTATCTATCTATCTATCTATCTATCTATCTATCTATCTATCTATCTATCTATCTATCTATCTATCTATCTATCTATCTATCTATCTATCTATCTATCTATCTATCTATCTATCTATCTATCTATCTATCTATCTATCTATCTATCTCTGTCTGTCTGTCTGTCTGTCTGTCTGTCTGTCTATCTCTGTCTGTCTGTCTGTCTGTCTGTCTGTCTGTCTGTCTGTCTGTCTGTCTGTCTGTCTCTATCTATCTATCTATCTATCTATCTATCTATCTATCTATCTATCTATCTATCTATCTATCTATCTATCTATCTATCTATCTATCTATCTATCTATCTATCTATCTATCTATCTATCTATCTATCTATCTATCTATCTATCTATCTATCTATCTATCTATCTATCTATCTATCTATCTATCTTCTGTCTGTCTGTCTGTCTGTCTGTCTGTCTGTCTGTCTGTTTATCTATCTATCTATCTATCTATCTATCTATCTATCTATCTATCTATCTATCTCTCTATCTCTCTATCTCTCTATCTATCTATCTATCTATCTATCTATCTATCTATCTATCTATCTATCTATCTATCTATCTATCTATCTATCTATCTATCTATCTATCTATCTATCTATCTATCTATCTATCTATCTATCTATCTATCTACTTCAAACTACTTTAAACTGAAAATCTTCAAACTTTCTGGTCCGGCTTCCTCAAGCCAACTTAAAGTTTGTCTCGACGAACTTCTCTATCTAGTTTCTTTGTATTCTGCCACAGAAATGCGTGTGTGATCTGTGTGTCAGGGTTGTGTTGAGGTCAGGGGTTCATCCCGGCACTCGGCCGTTATCTGTGATTTACGACAGACTAACTGCTTTCAGCAGATCAGAGGCCGTTTGCTAACATGCGTCATCCGGCTAAAGTAAAGTCTGAATGGGTTTAGTCTGATCCAGATGTTTGAGAAGTGTCACTGTTATCATTTTAATTGGATTCCACATCCACCACAACACATGACTGTAAGTTTGAGCAGCGTTGACCAGCCGAGCCGATCAAATATGCCCTCAGCAGTCGCAGGGGAAGCGGACGCAGGCGCAAAGCCACGGGAATCCGCACACGCTCCAAAGATACAGCTGGCTCTTAAAAATAACAATGTGCTTTTGCGCCAAGCTAAATGTGCTAATGACAGATCCACACCTTTAAGGACTCTTTTGGGCTTTTAAGGGGCTGGCGGTGGCTGGGCTTGAGGCTTAAGAAATTGGTTTGTCAGCGGGAGGGCCGAGCCAGTGGAAACGCAGACGTTAGCCGTGCCCACGATTTTCACAGTTCGAGAATTCTCTGATGCAGCGAAACGCTAGTCGGTCTGGATCCCGGTCCAGTCATAGCACAGCACATTTCTAATTGAATTGTGCCTCGCAGACAGAGGCAAATATAGTTTTCATATTCAGACAGCTGGAGGACTGATAGTAACTGTTGCAGTATTTCATATAGTGTTATTGTTAACAGCATTATGCTTCACCAAATCAGTATTTTGACACTTTTGGTTGTACGATCACTGAAAATCACAGTGACAAGTTGAAATGTATATATATATATATAGTTTACGGTCCAATTCTCACTATTAATAGTTGCTTATTATCATGCATATTACTAGGATATTGTCAGTATATTAATGCCTTATTCTGCATGATCATATTCTACATCCCTTAATCACCCTATAGCTAAACTCAACAACTACCTTACTAACTATTAATACGCAGTAATTATGAGTTTATTGAGGCAAAACTCATAGTTAATAGTGAGAATTGAACTAAAGTGTGACCTAATATACTGCAATGGCATACATGCTTTACAACTAGTAAACATGAAATAACAATGAACAACACTTCTACAGCATTTATTAATCTTAGTTCAACTTAATTTCTACATTTACTAATGCATTTTTAAAAGCGAACACAGTTCATCTGTTAAGATGACTAGTCAATGCACCGCATGAACAGTGAACAATTGTATTTTTATTATCATTAACATGACTTTCCATTAGAAAAGCATTTATTATTATTTACTGATTTGTAATGTTAACACATCAGTTAATGTTGAAATAGTGTACACTTGATAATAACGTTCTCAAAAACCATTAATGCATGCTTTGTTTAATAATGTTGAGCATTTTTACCTTTAGAGTAAGATGTGAGTTAGAAATGTTCATTCTTAGTGCGTAAACGAAAGATAATATGTACAGTATAAGATAACCTTGGTATTGCTCATGGTTAGTTCATGTTAACTAATACAATCTTATTGTAAAGTGTGCATAAACAGTAGCATAAACTCCTTAGACTAGTCTTAAAAGTTAGTCGTCTATTTTTTTCTTCAAGACTATTCTTAACTTTTTAAAGTCAGTTACATAAAAAGTTAGATTGGTCTAATTTGAAATAGAAAAGTAAGACTGGTTACCTCTTGACTAATTACTAGTGTGTCAAATTAGTTCTTAAGACACAGTCTAAACATAATGGCTAAGTTTATGCAACTGGCCCAATATATTTAAATGGCATACATGTTTCAAACAACTTTAAAGTGCAGTACACTTTAATTTCAAAGACAATAGAATTATGAAATTACATAAAAATATGTTTGGGTTAAAAACACTAACACTAATGGCTTTTTTCATGTACATTTAAACTATAATACATTTTAATTCAATTGCAATTAACATGCAATGTTAAAAAGTGTCTGAAAACATTCAGTTTGCACTTACAGTAAGTAGCCTATATTATTTATAGTGCTGGGCATCGATGATTTTTTAAAAACTAATTAATCGCATTTTTTTCTGTAATTAATCGCGATTAATCGCAAGTTTTTAATATTTTAAGTTTTGATTATTTTGATATTGTAATAAGTTCAGTTACTCTCCAAATTAATGTATAAACAATTTAAAGACAGCATATTTTAAATATGAGTTGCATTGTCATGTTTTTATGAATGAAGGCCAGTACTGATTCTAAAGTCTCTATGAAACATTAATGACGTTACATTACAGTATAACTGAAAGCTCCCAATTTCAACATTTATTAGGCTTTAAAAAATAACAACTTTTAATTTAAGTGAACTTAAAACGATCTTTACATAAACCCAAAATAATAAATGTTATTTTTACCCATGGCCTTCCCTGTTAGACATATACAGAAATGTAATAGTATCAAACACCTTTCTTAACTGCATAAATAATAAATTAAATATAGATTAATCATCATTAAAGCTACAATTTTCTCTGTTCCCGTTACGCTAAGTAAAAATGTATATAAAAAGGGACGCTGCGTTATTTGCGTTAAATATTTTTAATGCGTTAAGCTGAAAAAATTAATCGCCCGCGTTAATGCGTTAATTTGCCCTAATTATATTTATATATATATATATATATATAAGGGCTGTCAAAAGATTGATCGCGATTAATCGCATCCAAAATAAAAGTTTGTGTTTACATAATATATGTGTGTGTACTCTGTTAATTATTATTTATATATAAATACACACACATTCATGTATATATTTAAGAAATATTTGCATGTATATACATTAATATAATCTATAATATATATAAATATAAATGTTTTATATATAAAAATAATATTTTTTTCTTAAATATATACATGCTTGTGTGTGTATTTATATATAAATCATAATTAACAGAGTACACACACATATATTATGTAAACACAAACTTTTATTTTGGATGCAATTAATCGCGATTAATCTTTTGACAGCCCTAATATATATATTATTTTTCACCAGAGGAATTAACTGTAAGTATGTAAAAACTTAACACATGACATAACATATACTATAATCAAATATGCGATTATTGAAATATATGAGAACATGCGGATACTTTTCCAAACACTCTGCAAAACTGAAGTTCACAGGAACCTCTGTTTGTTTGTTTGTTTGTTTATGGTCTTGTTTGTTTGTGCTTCAGGGAGGAGACTGTTTCCTGAGTGTGACCGTCAAAGCGTTTCCCGTCACTAGACCCGTGCGCTAGTCAACACTAGCATGCTAACCCTGCCGTCCTGTGTGAGGAGCCTTGTACACTTCTGTATTGTGGAAAGGAAAGGGAAATCTAAGTCGGCTAAACCCCATATTAGGTCGGCAGACGTCACCGACCCTCTGCTAATATTTACCGTGAACATTAGCTCGAGTGTACAGTCAGAAACGGGCTTATTAAAAAGCGTTAATTCCAAGCAAACATCAATGATTAGCAATAAAGGAGTCCGTGTCGAGGGCTTTGATGTGAGCTGTTTATGATGTACACTTCTGGGCAATGAGACATGGAGCAGGGGGATTCTGGGAAGGTCAGGGAGTTATTTTACATTCATGTTAGAGAGCAGGCCGATCAGGCCAAAGCGAACGGTGTTCTGGGTTGGGAACAGCATCAGTTCTGTTCGGGAATAGAGTGACATTCATCTGTGTTTATTTGCCCTGTCAGGTGATACCGGAGCACTTGCTAAAAGGTTTTGTTTTGAAAAGCTCAGACTCTGGATTTTTTTATTAGAAATTCAAACTTAGTTGCATGACAAGTCTAATATATGGTACAATGCAGTGCCAAGGGATGGGATTGGGGCGGAGAGACGTTACACACACACACACACACACACACACACACACACACACACACACACACACACACACACACACACACACACACACACACACACACACACACACACACACACACACACACACACACACACACACACACACACACACACACACACACACACACACACACACACACACACACACACACACACACACACACACACACACACATATATAAATGCTATGCGCATATATGCATGCACACATGTAGGCTCTTCCAAACAGACAAAAAGTTGGGATTTGGTCCTGAATAATATGAGCAATCACGCATAAACGGACCTGATGCAAACAATGACCTTCCGTCAGCCGTCAGCAGCCGGAACATTTGAGCTTACATGAGCACAAGATAATTGTGACTTTTTATAAAACAATTGCAAGTATAAATCAAGCAATTCTGAGAACTAAAAAGTCGTTTTTTATTCTGTGGCAGAAACAAGCTTCCCTAAGAGTGTGTGTGAAGACATCAGTCAAACGAATCATACCTGTACTCTCAATATGGATAGAGATTATTTTAAATGTGCTATGTGCTTCTTAAATTGAAAATATGGAACATTAATAAAAACACTGATTAACAAAGTCTACATTTGGCACATTTGCTAAATTTGTATCCTCAAAAATTGAAATCAAAGGAAAGAAAAAATTCAATTCATGTTTGTGTGTGTTCATATTTACTTTTATATACAAAATTGTATCATATATGTGTGTGTATGTGTGTGTGTGTGTTCATATTTACCTTTATATAATTTTTTTTATCGTGTGTGTGTGTGTTCATATTTACTTTTATATTTAAATTTTTATCATATGTATGTGTGTGTGTTCAAATTTACTTTTATATTAAATTTTTTTATCATGTGTGTGTGTGTGTGTGTGTTCATATTTACTGTTATATACATTTTTTATCATATATGTGTGTGTGTGTGTGTTCATATTTACTTTTATATAAAAAATTTGTATCGTGTGTGTGTGTGTGTGGTCATATTTACTTGTATATTAAATTTTGTATCATATATATATATATATATATATATATATATGATATAAAATATATGTGTGTGTGTGTGTGTATGTGTGTGTGCGTGTGTTTTCATATTTACTTTTATATTTAACTTTTTATCATATATATATATATATATATGTGTGTGTGTGTGTGGGTGTGCTTGTGTGTTCATATTACTTTTAATATTTCATTTTTTACCATATATATGTGTGTGTGTGTGTGTGTGTGTTCATATTTACTTTTATATTTAACTCTTTATATTGTGTGTGTGTGTGTGTGTGTGTGTGTGTGTTACGGTCAGATTTTATATATATATATATATATAGTCAGACCGTAAGATGTTTTTCATCCGAAATGTAACAGTTAAATATTATATTACTATGTATATGTATATTGTTAAAGTGTTATAGTGTTATGTGATATATATACAACATTACACTGTTTAATTATCGACTCCTGAAGTTATGGAATTCTGTGAACTTCAGCTCCACCAAATTTCCAAAGTATCATAAACTTGTTAGAAAGAATCCTGGAGAAAGTGACACGAGTGTGGAAAGCGAGCGGGAGGGATGGAGATATCCTGGTGTTTGGAGCTCTAATCTGAAAGGCACACAGATAGTGTTACACCCCACAGTATTTCACAGTAGCATTGTTTTTTTCTTCCTGTTCTCACTTCAAACCTCTCCTCTCCTTTTTTTTTCCCTCTCTCCCTCTCCCTTCAATTTGAGTCACACTCGTGCACCCTGATGGAAGAGATTTCAGGAAATAAAGCTCGACAATTTCCTCCGAGTGTAATATTAGAATCCAGCCGAAGCGAGGAGAGTCGGCAGGGTTGCTGCAATCTCATGAAACACGCGTGTAGATAACACATATTATTATGCATGCATGTCTACGTGTGCATGTGTGGCGTCTAAAGTGGCCGTTTCTGTTTCTAGAAGGTTCCTGTCTTGCTGTGCCAGTTCAATTTCCCAGGCCTGAACCGGACACGCGTGTGTAAGTGAATGCGACACTGCTTCATCCTGCGTTTCGTCTGACCTCTTCTTACGTTCCTCTGTGATTTACACGCGACGCTTTAAACTCAGCGCTCCTGAAACATCTTCAATAACACCGGCGAGGACGAAACCTTAGCGTACAGGCGTCTCTGTTTCCTTCTAATTACACGTCAAATAAGAAAAGGGGAAGAAACGGGGTCTTGTTTTGCTCCTCTGAGGTCCAGAGTTTTACTAGTTATGGTCTGAAAAGTGATTTTTAGCCAGCGAGTGTTTATCTATGCAGTCATTCCTCCTGCCATCATTTTTCAAGCGAGTTTCTTGCCGCTTGTGCATATAGTTACCTGTGTGTCTGAGGTGGAAAGAGCTGGAGGCAGGAATCCGAGCGAGTTGGGCAGAGCCATTGGATCTCATCACTCCTTCATTACGTTGGCATGCCCAAGAATCAAACTGACTCGGCAAAAAGAATAGGCCCTTTCATTTAGCATGACCTGCAGGGAAGAGAGGGAGGGTCAGCGAGAGAGAGATACAACACACTGAGAGAGCTGGGCACATGGCTGGGTGTCTAATACACATTCTGATTCCCCATGCAAAAAAACGCGTCCGGAAACCAGCCATAAAAATACTCCACAATGCAAAAAGTCATGGAATTGCGTGCATTTTGGATGAATATATCAAAAACAGGGCTGTGCAATTAATCAAATCATGCACTCTAAAAAATGCTGGGTTAAAAATAACCCAAGTTGGGTTGAAAATGGACTAACCCAGCGGTTGGGTTAAATGTTTGCTTAAACAACCCAATTGCTGGGTTAAAACAACCCAATCGCTGGGTTAGTCCATTTTCAACCCAACTTGGGTTATTTTTAACCCAGCATTTTTTAGAGTGTGGACTAGTGTTTGTGAATATTAAACCACTACAACTGAGATGGTGGTCCAGTGGGTTAAACCATGGAACTGAAACGCAGAAGGTCTGATTTCAAAGGCTCTCCTTATTGTTAAAATTCAAAATTATTATGTGGCGTTCACACCGGACGCGATTCGTGCGAATAATTTGCGCTAATCGTGCGAAGGTGGACGTTTGAACATTTTGAGTTTACTCGCTTCATTCGCGTGTGACATTCACTGCACAACAGACGTGAATTCGCCTCATGGGCGGGGCTTCTGCCAGCGGCTCGTCTCGTTGAGAAATGGCTGACATGGGCTGTGTTTACACGTCTTTTTTTTGTTAAAATCTACTGTTAATATGTGACAAAAAGTAGTTTTAAGACTTTTTCAGTCGATAATGTAGTTGTTTAAAGCTCAAATATGTGGTTTATTTATATAAAGAGTGCCTATTTGGACATTTTATCTGCCGTTTTCGGAGTTGTGAGCTCCAGCGGATCAGCGGCGCTCAGCGCTCGTCAAAGCCGGCGAGGGCAACCTTTCCTCGGCCAGTCCTTCTGCCGTCTGCCGCTGGCTCTGATGTCTCTGTGGTGTGTTTCGAGCTATAATTCGTCTTGTAACGGCCGATCTTTGGTCTCATGAATCTATAATTTGTTCCCTGGCAAATCGTTTAGGCTGAGGGCAAAGAGAAGTTTCATTACTTTATATTTTTAGGCTATAACTGTACGTTGCAGTTGTAACGTTAGCCGACTAGCACTGACTTTGAATGTTTGACTGAATTGTTTGCTTTATTTCATGTATAGCTTATTATACCTTTTACTTATACTTTTGTATTATTGAACATACATAAACTTGCATTTAACGAAAAGAGACTGGGTTGTGTTTCATGTAATTTAAAGGGGCTATATGCGTTTTTCTGAAATTTAAACTCGCGACTGACACCTGTGGCCAAAAAATAGAACTACTCTTATTTTCTGCTTGCTCTCGCAGCGGTGGTGACGTCACATCCGCAGAAAGCGCGGGAAAAACCTACCCGCCAGAAAATAGGAAAAATAGGATACAGGCTTATAGGTGCACCCACTGTGAGCGGACAAGGTGTCAGTATGCTCATCAGGAGATGTTTGAGTCATAAATGGTCAAATAAAAAGGCTATTGTTACGTTTATTTTGGGGAAAAAGTTGCATATAGCCCCTTTAATGTTATCACAGTGATAATCATATTTCTACCAGAAAGACTCGGGAGATAGAATGATGAATGAAGCATACATGTATTGACAGCCCAGCAAGCATAATAAAGTTTTGGCATAGGCCCCGTCCATAGTTTATAATCCGAGGGTAGCGGATCAGCATATTCCTGCCTGAAGATGAAGGCAGGGGCGCAGCCGACCCCCCTTTTGAGGTATGGACGGAACCATCCTGGTGGTGGTGGGGAGGGTGGAGGTTGTCGCATCGGCATCTGCGAACTCAAACATGTGTAAGTACGACCTTTATACAGAAAATATGAAGACGTGATTGGATAGAGATGAAGTTAATAAGTGACGAAGTGATTAAGTCTTCCTGGCAGAACTTAAGCTGAAGCTTCCATTGTCAGAACCAGATATTAATATACAGATTTTCTCCTCATTGTTGTCACTACTAGAGCAAGCTCCTGATTGGTTTACGCGGCGCGAAATATCCGCCAAAGTTCAGATTTTCAACTTGAGCGATTCGCACGTTCAAAACGCTCAATTGGCGTCATTCGCGCCGCCTCAATTGTGCGAATCTCGCCGCCTCATTCGCTCGAATTGCGCCACAGAATGCCATTTCGCGTCTCTGCATTGACTTAACATGTAAATCACTTGCGCGAATCGCGTCCAATGTGAACGCACCATTAGACTGTAAAAATTTCATACAAATATTTATTAGACATTATTTTTGAATCTAATTAAAAACTAAAGAAATGGAAAAAAACTAAAATGGAAAAATTTAGAGAAAATAAATCAAATGGAATTTGGGGGAAATGCAGTGGATTTCATAGGGCTTTGATTTTGATTTGATTTATTTCATTCTCACTCAGATAATGCTGTAAATTATGCAAGGAACAGGATAAATTGTGTTGTTTTGCACATAAAATGTGGTGCATGAAGCATTTGCATAAAGGAAAACAATGCAATTACTCTCAAAATCAGTATTTGTATCTGTATATAGGTTGGCAAAACTAAAACAAAAATCATTATTTCTTCATTACTTCAATTTAAAGTTGAAGTAAGCAGGACTTGCAGATTTTTATTTTGTCACTCTAAAAAATGCTGGGTGAAAAATAACCCAAGTTGGGTTGAAAATTGACTAACCCAGCAATTGGGTTGTTTTAACCCAGCAATTGGATTGTTTTAACCCAGCGGTTGGGTTAAATGTTTGCTTAAAACAACCCAATTGCTGGGTTAGTCCAGTTTCAACCCAACTTGGGTTATTTTTAATCCAGCATTCTTTAGAGTGTACTCATACATTTAAATAGCTCTTTACTTGACCTAATTTGAGTAAGATAATTCATACTTTTAACTTAAAATTATTATTTAATCTCAACTTAATTATGTGTAGTAGTGGAAACTTGGCTTGGTTTAACTAGCTAATTCAATAAATGCTACCTTGCTAATTGGTAACACAATGCGTTGATAGCATTAGCATAGCATAGCACTTGCTGAATGAGGATAGCAAAGCATTTAACATAAATTTGTTCTCAAACTAAACTCATGAACTCATCACCATCATGGAAACCACTGAAAAACTCTTCTAAATTAGCATAGCTAAACATTAAACACTACTAAATCTCCCACTTATCATCAATCTTGCACCACAAACATTATATAACACTTAATTTTAACATTTACTCTTCATTTTGAGTGTCAGGGCTAAGCATGCTGGGAAATACAGCAATCCCAGCCCAGTTTCGGTTAAATTTAAGTTAGTCTGAATTAAAAGAAACGTGTTCATAAAACTCAAAACAATGAAACAATTCAGATGACTTCAAATGTGTCAGTTTTGAGAACTCAAAAGAAAAATAAAGTTCTAAATACTCATAAAAGTTCATTTGATTGAACTAATTTGTTTAATTTGAGTTGGCTCTACTCAAATCAAGTCATTATTTTGAGCATTAGGGTCTGATTAACCTAGTCTGCCTGAGTCTGGTCATTAAAACACATGCAGTGTTATCTGTACCTCAGATACAGTAAACGTCACTGGGACAGGAAATGGTTAAGAATTAACCTTCTTAACCCATGCGCTATGACATGAACAGCTATATTTAGTCTGCGGTTTCACAGGTAACACTTGAGTGTGTCATGAACGTCACCGAGAGCAGCGAAACCATCAGAAGCTGAGGAACCGGTCAGATCAGGTCATGAATCAGACAACACAACAAAAGGAGCTGATTCAGCCTGGGATACAGACATGAAAAAGCATTTTTAAAGTATGCAAAATCAAGAAGATACATGATACTTAAGACCACAGGCCCTATTTTAACAATCTGAGCACATGGTCTGAAGCTCAGGTGTGTGTCCGAATCCACTTTTGCTAGTTTAACGGCGGGAAAAGTGCTCTGCGCACCAGGCACATGATCCAAAAGGGTCGTCCCTCGTCTCTTAAAGCTACACTGTGTAACTTTTTTTAGTTTATTCTTAGCTAAAAACACTTAGTTCTTTCAAAAATATATGTGCTCATTAATGTATATTTACTTCTTTCAAGTAATAAAGTATTCTCGTAAGTTTATAATATGCCATTGTAAACACATACGGGTGAGGGTTCGAATGCGGGTCGCCATGTTGCCCCTCCATCTTGAAAGTACATTAGCCAAAGAGGGACATACCCGTAAATTCAAGCTTCGCCTTTAGCGTTTTAACACTCAATGGCACCGTGACGAATGTGGACGAGGTCGAACTGGAGGCCATGTTAATCTTGGACTAAATCGGCCACCGTAGGAGTTAAAACGAAATCGGAATTGAAGGAACAGAAACTAATATTCACTGGATGGTCATATACCTCTTCAGCGCTAGATGGGGGAAAATATCACACAGTGTAGCTTTAAGATTTTAAGCACACTACAATGCACAGTTAAGTGGGTTTGCTATTGGGTTGCACTATATTTTACAGTATGTGCATTACGTAAGAAAGTACTGGGTAATATAAGGTAACTACATGGGTTAAGGTTAGGTTTAGGGGTAGGTTCAGGGTTATTACCCAGTTATTATAACTATAGTATGTACATGAGTAACAGGACTGTAAAATAAAGCACTACTAGCTTTCTCTAGGGACTGTATTATGGACCGTCTTAAAGCTCAACGATGCAAATGAGGATTTCAGCAGGAGAACATCTCCAACACGCTGACAGAACTTGAGCGGTAATCTGATGGGAAATGAATGCCAGTGGAGGATGTAGCGTGTTAGCATGTTCCCCGTCCCTCCCTCTCTGTTTGTGGTCTGTTGGCCTCTTCTCTGTGTTCAGACGGAGGGCCGGTCCTGTGGGCTTCTCACTGAGTGCCAGCCGATGCTATCGCTCTTTCAAAACAGTCTCTTTCCCAGTCCTTGCATATTTCACACTCGCACGGCACACAGGTATAGCGCTCGACTGGAAGTTTGACTATCCCATGTTTTACTTTATAAATGGCGTGTTTGCATATACTTATCCGTATGCAGTGGGATCCAAGAGTGTTGGGTTGCACGTGTCCGTGTTACAGTGTAGGCCTAATTATGCATTTAAAGGGTTAGTTCACCCAAAAATGAAAATTCTGTCATTAATAACTTACCCTCATGTCGTTCGACACCCGTCAGACCTCCGTTCATCTTCGGAACAGAAATTAAGATATTTTAGTTGAAATCTGATGCCTCTGAAAGTCCTCCATTGGCTCAATGCACTTTACACTCTCAAGACCCTTAAAAAGTACTAAAGACGTCGTTACAAAGGCCATCTCACTACAGTGGTTCTAAAATAACTTTATGAATCGGCGACAATAGTTTTTGTGCGCAAAAAAACCCTAAACAACGACTTACATAGTGATGACGATTTCAAAACAAAGCATCATGAAGCTTCGAAGCGTTATGAATCACTGAGTCGATTCAGCGGTTTGAATCGCCAAATTTCAGCAGTTTGGCGGTTTGACACGTGATCCGAATCATCATTCGGCTCAGTGATTCATAATTAACTATATGTACTTACTAAAGGGTTAGGTTTGAGGGGTCACACTTTACACTGTAAAAAAAAATCCCCGTAAAAATTACGGTAAAAAAACGGCAGCTGTGGTTGCCAGAACTTTACCTTAAAAAATACGGTAAGGTTTATATTGTAATGATTATGTTTACACTGTAAACAATTTACGGTAAAAAAACATATTTCATTAACTGAAATAATGTTAAATTACCAACCTATTGAAATACTGATATCTGTTATGTACCTTTGATATATACGGACAACCACCAATCACAGTGGAGATGAGAGTCACATGATGAATCAAAGCTCATCACTAGCAGCTTTTAAGAGGACTAATATTAACACTAATATCTAGAAGGTGCTCAGTGACATTCACACAACCCCACACAACACCATTAATAACTTCAAAGGGTTTACCCCCCCCCCCAAACATGTGCAATTTAAAAAAATGCAATAAACATTAATTTAACAACATCAGATGTAACATAAAACCCTAATGTATATAATTGATTAGAAAAAAAACAAAGAAGAAACAGTAGTTATTGCAATGAAAATACATAAAATCCGAAGTGTCATGCAGGGAATTCTGGGAATGTCAATTTACGGGTTTTCACTGTAAATTACACAATGACTTGTTCTTTTTCCCTTCCAAAAACTGTAAATTTAACGGTATTTTACTGTAAATGTAAGGTTAGCTCTATAACAGTTATTCACCGTATATAGTACGGAAACTTTCTGTTAACCAATGAACTGTTTTTCACCGTAGCATTTTTACAGTAAAATAACGTTAAATTCACAATCATTTTTTACAATGTATTTTAAGGTGTCATTGTTACAGTGTAATTATATATTTAAGTACTTAGCAATAATAATGAAGTACATATACTTACTATAGGGTTAGGGTTGAATTAGGGTTTGGTTGAAGGGTTAGTTGCATAATTATGCATAATTTACTGTTATTACTACAGTAACTACATGTAGCATGCGTAACAATGACACCACTTATGTTCTGGGACCCTTTTTGGGATATCCGCCTGGATTTGGTCTACCCAAATTGAAAAGCAGTATCTCTAAATACACAATTTTGGTGTCATTTTTCATTTTAGATGAAACCCTTTGAAGTTATATAAACCACGTCTAAAAGTGATAAACATGTATGTATATGTTGTCTGAGCTGTAATACCCCCCAGCCCCCCCTCCCCCCCCCCCCAAAAAAAAAGATGCGCTTTTTGATTTTTTGGTTATAAATTCAGTTTTGAAAGTGTGTACCTCAGGCCCTGTGTGCTCTAGCACCCTGCAGACAGTTTGGGCTGTTTCCACTAGATTCTAGAAAATACTGGAAACAATAATTTTGTCTGTATCATGTTGTATGCAAGATTTATTCAAATGGATCTGAAGGGTGGACCCCCCCCATACCCATCTACAGTGGTATAAATGCAATATCCCAGTGTCATTGAATTCTTTTTCCCAGTGTTTGCTGACATATGCTGGAAACAGCCCAAACTTTCTGCAGGGTGCTAGAGCACACAGGGCCTGAGATATACACTTTCAAAACTGAATTTATAAAAAAAAATAAAAATAAAAAAAACGCCCATTTTGTTTGTCTGTTTTTTTTATATTTTATATGTTTATTATATCACACACAACATATAATATAATTTTGATCACTTTCAGAAGTGTTTTAAGTCATTTCAGGGTTTTCTGTAAAAATGACACAGGGATATTGCATTTATACCACTGTATATGGGGATGGGGGGGGGGGGGGGTAGACGAAAATGACATAAAAAAGGTCATATTCCTCCATTCAGATTCATTTGAATAAATCTTGCATACATGATCCAGACAAAAATCTTTTTTTACAGTATTTTCTGGAATCTAGTGTAAACGGCCCAAACTGTCTGCAGGGTGCTAGAGCTCACAGGGCCTGAGTTACACACTTTCAAAACTGAATTTAGAACCAAAAAAAATCTAAAAGCGTCTCTTTTTTGGGGGGGTTATTACAGCTCAGACAACATATACTTACATGTTTATCACTTTTAGCAGTGGTTTATGAAACTACAAAGGGTTTCCTGTAAAATGACACCAACATTGTGTATTTAGAGACACTGTATGTGTGTATGGGAAGCTTTTCAATGTGGGTCGGCCAAATCCAGGCGGAGATGGTCCCAGAGTAATTTAGTGTAAATAAGTTACTTTGTGTAAAACAAATGCATGTCTCCAGAAAGTAGTGACTCTAAAGCTTTCAAATAGTACCACATGAGGTCAGAGCTCCTCCACAGACATTTAGCATTTAAAGTATATACTTTAAAAAAGGCTGGGTTAAAAATAACCCAAGTGTGGTTGAAAATGGACTAACCCAGCAATTGGGTTGTTTTAACCCAGCGATTGGGTTGTTTTAAGCAAACATTTGACCCAACCGCTGGGTTGAAACAACCTAAATGCTGGGTTAGTTCATTTTCAACCCAACTTGGGTTATTTTTAACCCAACATTTTTAAGAGTGTATACATGACCCGGTATCTGGTCCGCAGAGTTTAAAATAAAGTGTAACCTGTAATTTGCATTAAATCAGCACTCTAAAAAATGCTGGGTTAAAAACAACTGGACTAACCCAGCAATTAGGTTGTTTTAACCCAGCGATAACCCAGTGATTGGGTTGTTTTAAGCAAACATTTAAACCAACCGCTGGGTTAAAACAACCCAATTGCTGGGTTAGTCCTTTTTCAACCCAACTTGGGTTGTTTTTAACCCAGCATTTTTTAGAGTGAGGGTTCCACTTTATTTTAAGGTGTCATTGTTACAGTGTAATTATATATTTAATATATTTACTGATATACATGTACTTACTATAGGGTTGTGGTTTAGTTGAGGGTTAGTTGCATGTAATTATGCATAATTTACTATATGTAACATAAGGGCACTGTAAAATAAAGCGTCACCTAAATCAGACCCTGTTACATTTAGTATATGCACATATAATGTTTTTATTATGTCTAAGATTATGATTATTTTGAAGGAGGAAACTATGGGAGCCTCATAATTTAATCTGGTGTTTTATTTTATTTTCTCATTTAAAGTGTGTTTGTTCTGCCTTCCATAAAATGTTGTTTTTTTGGGGAGGTTTATGACTGAGCATATTGCTCCCATTTTTACAGCGACATTTTCATCTGCAGTGAGAAATGAGGGAATTTGTGTTTCTGTCCCAGGCGTGTTCACGAGAAACCACACGCACTCGTTTCTAATGGGAGTCTTCCTGGCTAGCGCCAGCTCATGAACATGGAAACGTGGTTGCCCTCGTCAATCCAAAAGCTACAATGCATCTCTCTCAAAGCAGAGCGAGCCAGAGGAAAGCGCCGCGTCCAATACGCTCTCCTCGGCAAGTGCCATGTTTGTTTTATTTCGTGATTTTATTTTCCTAGTCTAACTCCCCCTGCTTTTCGGACTATTGAATGCTGAGGCGTAAGTGTTTATCTTGAAATTTTTTTGCGAAACGTCTCGCAAAATGAAAATAAAGGTACTGTCACACTGATAATATTTGGAGTGGCAAGTGGGTTGTTTTCCTTTTATTAAATGCTGATTAATATTCAGTGGTAGAAAGGTTAATACTGGCCGTTATTCCCCTGTATCCTGCAGAAAGCTTGCTTTTCTGGGTCTGGGGGCCGAAGCAGCGAATGCACGGATGTCTGGTTTAAATTACTGAATAAGCTCAGTTTCATTCACATTTTTGCGCTTGGTTTTTTGCTGTTTTTCAGGCTAGTTGTAATTGTCAAAATTAGGTGTCTTTCACAGACTGGGAAAACCTTAAACGGAGAAAAAGAGGCCTCATTACTTGAGTCAGATTTCCTTCGGGAAGAGCTGTTTAATTAGCGGGGAAACAGAAGTAGCGATGGTGAGACACGCGCTTTCACAGTCTCAGACGTTCCACGGCGCGATGATTAGGCTGAAATTAAGGCAACCCCTCTGATTCACATGTATTTATTCTCTGGTGTCGCTGGGCTTGCCAGGTTGGCCTCCACTCCTCCCACAGTGAATCATACCGACCCATTACCAGAGCAGGGAGTGGGTGGGGTTGCCGGTTCAGAGGCGTTTTCGTTTCCAAAACTGTGATCGACCATGTTAACCGTCTCCACATTGCCCCTAATGCCACTGCTCCATGTTTGGCTGGTGTAGCCGAACTCCATATTTTTTCCTCCGAAGGAAATTGATTTTTAAGGATAACTTACAAAAGACAGTTTATGAGCTATGAGGTTGGGAATCGATGCGTGTGCTTGTGTTGACTGCATCCGTTCACATTATTTCAACTTATTAAAAAAAATAATTGTAAATAATAAATCTCTCGGTCCGTCCATCTATCCATTCATGCAATAAACGTACAAATCTGTCCGTTTGTCCATCCATCCATCCATCCATCCATCCACATCCATACATCCATACATCCACATCCATACATCCACATCCATACATCCACATCCACATCCACAATCAGCCATCCATCCATCCATCCACATCCATACATCCATACATCCATCCACATCCACATCCACATCCACAATCAGCCATCCATCCATCCATCCACATCCATACATCCATACATCCATCCACATCCACATCCATCCATCCATCCATCCTTCCATCCACATCCATATCCACATCCACATCCACATCCACATCCACATCCACATCCACATCCACATCCATCCATCCACATCCACATCCACATCCACATCCACATCCACATCCACATCCACATCCATCCACATCCACATCCACATCCACATCCATCCATCAATCCATCCACATCCACATCCACATCCACATCCACATCCACATCCATCCATCCACATCCATCCATCCATCCATCCATCCACATCCACATCCACATCCACATCCACATCCACATCCATCCATCCATCCATCCATCCTTCCATCCTTCCATCCACATCCACATCCACATCCACATCCATACATCCATACATCCTTCCATCCACATCCACATCCACATCCACATCCACATCCACATCCACATCCATCCATCCATCCATCCATCCATCCATCCATCCATCCATCCTTCCATCCACATCCACATCCACATCCACATCCATCCATCCATCCATCCATCCATTCACATCCATACATCCATACATCCACATCCACATCCACATCCACATCCACATCCACATCCACATCCACATCCATCCATCCTTCCATCCATCCATCCATCCATCCACATCCACATCCACATCCACATCCACATCCATCCATCCATCCATCCTTCCATCCATCCATCCATCCATCCACATCCACATCCACATCCACATCCACATCCACATCCATCCATCCATCCATCCATCCTTCCATCCACATCCACATCCACATCCACATCCACATCCACATCCACATCCATCCATCCATCCATCCTTCCATCCATCCATCCACATCCACATCCACATCCACATCCACATCCACATCCATCCATCCATCCATCCATCCATCCTTCCATCCATCCACATCCACATCCACATCCACATCCACATCCATCCATCCATCCATCCATCCATCCATCCATCCATCCATCCTTCCATCCACATCCACATCCACATCCATCCATCCATCCACATCCACATCCACATCCACATCCACATCCACATCCACATCCACATCCATCCATCCATCCATCCATCCTTCCATCCACATCCACATCCATCCATCCACATCCACATCCACATCCACATCCACATCCACATCCATCCATCCATCCTTCCATCCACATCCACATCCACATCCATCCATCCATCCTTCCATCCACATCCACATCCACATCCACATCCACATCCATCCATCAACATCCACATCCACATCCACATCCACATCCACATCCACATCCACATCCATCCTTCCATCCACATCCACATCCACATCCACATCCACATCCACATCCACATCCATCCACATCCACATCCACATCCACATCCACATCCATCCATCCACATCCACATCCACATCCACATCCACATCCACATCCATCCACATCCATCCATCCACATCCACATCCACATCCACATCCACATCCATCCATCCATCCACATCCACATCCACATCCACATCCACATCCACATCCATCCATCCACATCCACATCCACATCCACATCCACATCCACATCCACATCCACATCCATCCATCCATCCATCCTTCCATCCACATCCACATCCACATCCACATCCATCCATCCATCCATCCATCCATCCATCCTTCCATCCACATCCACATCCACATCCACATCCATCCATCCACATCCACATCCACATCCACATCCATCCATCCATCCATCCTTCCATCCACATCCACATCCACATCCATCCATCCACATCCACATCCACATCCATCCATCCATCCATCCTTCCATCCACATCCACATCCACATCCACATCCACATCCACATCCATCCATCCACATCCACATCCACATCCACATCCACATCCATCCTTCCATCCACATCCACATCCACATCCACATCCACATCCACATCCATCCATCCACATCCACATCCACATCCACATCCACATCCACATCCACATCCATCCATCCTTCCATCCACATCCACATCCATCCATCCACATCCACATCCACATCCACATCCACATCCACATCCACATCCACATCCATCCATCCACATCCACATCCACATCCACATCCATCCATCCTTCCATCCACATCCACATCCATCCATCCACATCCACATCCACATCCACATCCACATCCATCCATCCATCCACATCCACATCCACATCCATCCACATCCATCCATCCATCCATCCACATCCACATCCACATCCACATCCACATCCATCCATCCATCCATCCACATCCACATCCATCCATCCATCCATCCATCCATCCACATCCACATCCACATCCATCCATCCATCCATCCATCCATCCACATCCATCCATCCATCCACATCCACATCCACATCCACATCCACATCCATCCATCCATCCACATCCACATCCACATCCACATCCATCCATCCATCCATCCATCCATCCATCCACATCCACATCCACATCCACATCCATCCATCCATCCATCCACATCCATCCACATCCACATCCACATCCACATCCATCCATCCATCCACATCCACATCCACATCCACATCCACATCCACATCCATCTCAACATCCACATCCACATCCACATCCACATCCACATCTATCCATCCATCCATCCATCTCAACATCCACATCCACATCTATCCATCCATCCATCCATCCATCTCAACATCCACATCCACATCTATCCATCCATCCATCCATCTCAACATTCACATCCACTTCCATCCATCCATCCATACATGTTCTGCAATAAACCTAAAATATATTGTTCCTATAGATATGATCAACAACTTTAAAATAATATATTAATATGTGTTTGTTCAAATTTTTGAAAAACTTTTTTGCTTCTCTGCTTCTGCACTCTATTCATTAATGCTGTTCTTTAAATTGGTGGGCAAGAAAATACTTTGAAAATGTCCCCTCAGGGTCTGTGGGCACACTCCTCCATCATAAGAGCACACAGCTGTGGTTCTGACTCACTGGTGACCATATAGTGAGAAGTTGGAGGTGTCCTGGAAGAACTCTGTAACCAGAACCCTGTATTTTGACAGCTTTTCTAAGAGGGTTCTGGTTTCCTGAAGGAAAAACTGATAAATCCCAGCTTTCATCAGTGCTGAGTCATTTACAAAAGCATGATTCTGTAAGAATGGCGGTAACAAGCCCTTCATGGGTAAGACTCAAGCCCAGATGTGTCTTATCAGCGGCAAAATGTGTGCTTTATGAGTTTTATTTATTTTTCTGCAAATAATAGGGTTTTTTGGCTATAATTTGTAATTTGGCTGCTTATCGGACTGTCATTAAACAGTGAGATTACTTGACGGGAATAATTGATCAAGCACTGAACTGCATACTTACTATTGGCAAGGAACAAGATTATGAATTCTAAATACTGGAATTGAATAGTAAACTATTTATTTTCAAATGCTGTCATTTATGTGCATCCAAATGGATGGATGGGTGGGTGGATGGACGGACGGATAGATGATGGATGGATGAATGGATGGGTGGGTGGACGGACGGACGGACAGATGGATAGATGATGGATGGATGGATGGATGGACAGATGGATAGATGATGAATTGATGGATGGATGGATGATAGATGGACGGACGGACGGACAGACAGACAGATAGATAGATAGATAGATAGATAGATAGATAGATAGATAGATAGATAGATAGATGATAGATGATGGATGGATGGATGGATGGATGGATGGATGGATGGATGGATGGATGGATGGATGGATGGATAGATGAACAGATGGATAGATGATGAATTCATGGATGGATGATGGACGGACGGACAGAGGGATAGATGATGGATGGATGGATGGATGGATGGACAGATGGATAGATGATGAATTGATGGATGGATGGATGGATGGATGGATGATGGACAGACGGATAGATGATGGATGAATGGACAGATGGATAGGTGATGAATTGATGGATGGATAATGGATGAACGGACGGAAAGACGGATAGATGATGGATGGATAGATGGATAGAGAGAGAGAGAGAGAGAGAGAGAGAGAGAGAGATAGATAGATAGATAGATAGATAGATAGATAGATAGATAGATAGATAGATAGATAGATAGATAGATAGATAGATAGATAGATGGATGGATGGATGGATGGACGGACGGACGGACGGACGGACGGACGGACGGACGGACGGACGGACGGACGGACGGACGGACGGACGGACGGACGGACGGACGGACGGACGGACGGACGGACGGATGGATGAGTCATGTAGTTGTAAAAAGTGTCTCTTTATAGTGTAACAGCTTTACACCCAAACGCCTGTGTTTGCTCCTGTGGAAACATGAACTCTACTGGACTGAATGTAAGTAAAGGAGCTGCAGTGATGCATTTCTGCTGCTGTAGCTCTGAAGGAACTGTAGTCGCTGAAAGCATGAAAACACCCGAGGCTTTTGCTGAATGTTTGTAAACATGTGGGTGGGGTGAGCGTGAAAGTATATAGAAGCGCTGCTGCTTTTTAAAGCTGTGCCCACTGTAGGACCACCTACACACTGGCATCTACTGCGATTGCTCTTTTTGGACTAAGGGAGTTCGCCATATATGCAATGTCTGGATGAAACACTGGTCCAAACATACAGAAAAAAAACATCCCTGCTGTGTTTTTCATGATCTCAGATTGTTTCAGTTCCCTTGTTTATGCATGTGTTGAAACAGTCAGTTCTGGTTCTGGTACCTGCACTCACGGGCGGTAAACATCTAATGCGTCATTCTGAGCTGTGGCCGCTTGTGGCATTTAAGTGAGTGTGAAATTGGTGGATTTAAAAATGATGCAAGTGTGTCACGAAGTGCTGAAATACAACATCACGCCAAGTTATTTATTCCATGTTTGGAAACTGTCTAATACTCTGGACACCCTGAAGAGGCAAATTACATTCTGAGATTCAAAAGTAAAAAAGATTGGATTAGAATTAAGTCTTGAAAAGTTTGTTTATTTAAATATTCTTGAGGAATATGTTTTTATGATAATCCATGCATATGTATAGGACATACACTCACAATTCAAAGGTTTGGTGTTGTTTTTAAAGTTTTAGTTTGACATAATATATTATTGAGAAATATTATTCCAGTGTAAAACATCTGTTTTCTGTGTGGATATATAGTAAAGTGTCATTTATTCCTGTGATCGAAGCTGAATTTATCTTCATTGCTCCAGTCTTCAGGGTCACATGATCTGATAATAATAGAAAGTTCAAAAGAACATCTTTTATTTGGAATAGAAATCTTTTGCAACGTTACAAACGTCTTTATTATCTTTTTTGATCAAGCTGAATATAACTATTATTTTTGTGTTAAATAAATCTTACTGACTTACCCCAATCTTTTGAACAGTAATGCATATTTGAAAATACAAACTTTGATGTACATTAACTGATCTATTTAACATTATAATGTATATAAACGGACGGACAGATGGATGGATGGATGGATGGATGGATGGATGGATGGACTGATGGATAGATGATGAATTGATGGATGGATGGATGGATGGACAGATGAATAGATAATTAATTGATGGATGGATGGACATACAAATAGATGATGAATTGATGGATAGATGGACAGAAGAATAGATGATGAATTGATGGATAGATGGACAGAAGAATAGATAATGAATTGATGGATGGATGGACATATGAATAGATAATTATTTGATGGATGGATGGACATACGAATAGATGATGAATAGATGGATGGATGGACATATGAATAGATAATTATTTGATGGATGGACATACGAATAGATGATGAATTGATGGATGGATGGACATACGAATAGATGATGAATTGATGGATGGATGGACATACGAATAGATGATGAATTGATGGATGGATGGATGGATGGACATAAGAATAGATGATGAATTGATGGATGGATGGATGGATGGACATATGAATAGATAATTAATTGATGGATGTATGGACATACGATTAGATGATGAATTTATAGATGGATGGATGGATGGATGGATGAATAGATAATGAATTGATGGATGGATGGACATATGAATAGATGATGAATTTATAGATGGATGGATGGATGGATGGATGGATGGATGAATAGATAATGAATTGATGGATGGATGGACATATGAATAGATGATGAATTGATGGATGGACATATGAATAGATGATGAATTGATGGATGGATGGATGGATGGATGGATGGATGGATGGATGGATGGAAAGATGAATAGATAATTAATTGATGGATGGAAAGATGAATAGATAATTAATTGATGGATGGATGGACATATGAATAGATGATGAATTAATGGATGGACAGATGGATAGATGGATGGATGGATGGATGGATGGATGGATGAATGATGGATGGATGGATGGATGGATGGGTGGATGGATGGAAGACTGGGTGGATGGATGGATGGTCGGACGGAAAGCCGTATAGAAAATGATTGATTGATGGATGGATGGATGGATGGATGATGGACGGACGGACAGATGGATAGATAATGGACTGATGGATGGATGGATGATGGACGGACGGATAGATAATGGATGGATGGACAGATGGATAGATGATGAATTGATGGATGATGGATGGATGGATGATGGACGGATCGACAGATGGATGATAGATAGTGAGTGAGTGGATGGATGGATGGGGGGTGGATGGATGGATGATGGATGGATGGATGGAAGGATGGAAGAATGGGTGGATGGATGGATGGATGAATGGATGAATGGAAAGTTGTATAGATGATGGATGGACAGATGAATGAAGGATGGACAGACAGATGATGGATGGATGATGAGTGGACAGTTTGCTGTTGTAAATATGCTCTGTCTCACTATGAGAGATTGTTTGTAAGTATTTGATCTTCGTGACATCTTCCGTCCCACACCGGCTAAAAATAACCTCCCAGCATGCTTTGCTGCAGACTGCAGGTATACAGCACCTGGCTTTCCAACCTCTCGTAAAGTTGCCACATTGTTGTTTTTTTTTCAATATAAAAGCTAAAAGAAAACGAAATGCTGAAAGGGATACTTATGCAACCTTTATGCATTAGTGAACTTTATTTTTATGAGGTTTAAATAAGTTTCCCCGGGGCAGCTGTAATTTGTGGTTTATTTTCGGAACTTTCGCACATGTATTCTGATGTTTGACTTCTCACCGTCAGGAATCTGCTGCTCATTTGCTTCTCGACATATGGATTGGAACAGACGATCAGATGAGTGTTCTGGCACTCGAGTGCGTTTAGGAGATGCCAAGTTGCCTCAGATTATTTTCTTAGCACTTCTATTGCGTCTTTTTAACTCAACTTCTCACACTCTTAATTACTGGAGCAAAAGACGCAGAACCAATTCAACCCAGACAAGAATGACCTGAGAGCTCCGGGATCACATGTCCCCTGTACTTTACATATGTTCATGTCTTCCAGATCCACGGTCCTGGAGCACAACCTATCCCATCATTCCCAGCTGTCTGCTCACTGAGTCTGCAGGATTACCAAAATCACATCCATATGGATGAGTGTGTGTGTGTGGAGAGAGAGATGTCCAAAAAGTATATGCTTACCACGTTAAAGCCAATCAGCTTCATCCTGAGACAATGACATCATAAAATTCCATAGCTTGCGGTCGCCATCGCTCCGTCGGGCAGAACTTGTTTGTGACGTTTTCATGGGAATGGGTCGGACAGGTAAACCTGGCAGAGAAACTTCATCCGGCTGACCGGGTAAAGCGGCAGGGACTTTCACACAGGTGTGCGGTAACGGTCGAATTAAGAGTAAACGCATTTCAGCCGATGTGCGTCGATCCCGAGATCAGATTCGGCAAATCCGTGCTTGATTAACCCTGTGATATTTTCGTTAGTGAAGTGGGATGCACACACCCGGAGATTTCAGGAGAACTGTCTCTGTGCCAAAACACGAAAATCCACAGTATCAGTTATCTGTGGGAATGTTAAAAAAATCATTTGGCAGTTTCATGGATTTTTTTTTCTCTCAATTGAATGCTGGAAAAACATGAGACAACTGTGAAAACTGAGTGTCTTTTGACACGCTGAGAAACGACGCATACCCTAACCTCTCTTCTATAACCTATTACACAAATGTCAATTTAAAATCTCAATTTGGAGGAAAAAAGTACATTACAGGAAATAACACCACATTGAGAGTAGGTGTAACGGAGGCCAGCTAGTAGTCGCCATGCGCGTAAACCTCACTCCTCTGATCTCAAGAGGTTGCAGTCTTTAGCTTCCTTGTTAAAGTGTCCCACTCTCATGCTGGCAGACCCGGGTTCAAGTCCCGTTTGGAGCGGGCGGTTCGAACAGGAGGGGTAACATTGGTGCCGTGACCCGAATGGGAGTGAGGTTTGGGGGGTGAGTGTAACGGAGGCCAGCTAGTAGTCGCTGTGTGAGTAAACCTCACTCCTCTGATCTCAAGAGATTGCAGCCTTTAGCTTCCTTGTTAAAGCGTCCCACTCTCATACTGGCAGACCCGGGTTCGAGTCCCGCTTGGAGTGGGCGGTTCAAACAGGAGGGGTTACATTGATGTTGGACCCGGATGGGAGTGAGGTTTAGGGGGGTGAGTGTAACGGAGGCCAGCTAGTAGTCGCTGTGCGAGTAAACCTTACTCCTCTGATCTCAAGAGACGCTCTAGCGACTGACGCTTGGGGTTGCAGCCTTTAGCCTCCTTGTTAAAGCATCCCACTCTCATGCCGGCGGACCCAGGTTCAAGTCCCGTTTGGAGTGGGCGGTTCGAACAGGAGGGGTTACATTGGTGCCGTGACCCGGATGGGAGTGAGGTTTAGGGGGGTGAGTGTAACGGAGGCCAGCTAGTAGTCGCTGTGCGAGTAAACCTTACTCCTCTGATCTCAAGAGACGCTCTAGCGACTGACACTAGGGGTTGCAGCCTTTAGCCTCCTTGTTAAAGCATCCCACTCTCATGCCGGCGGACCTGGGTTCGAGTCCCGTTTGGAGTGGGCGGTTCGAACAGGAGGGGTTACATTGGTGCCGTGACCCGGATGGGAGTGACATTTAGGGGGGTGAGTGTAACGGAGGCCAGCTAGTAGTTGCTGTGTGAGTAAACCTCACTCCTCTGATCTCAAGAGACGCTCTAGCGACTGACGTTAGGGGTTGCAGCCTTTATTGTTAGAACTTTATTGTTAATGACCGACGCTAGAGGTTGCGGCCTTTAGCCTCTTTGTTAGAACATCCGACTCTCATGCCGGCGGACCCGGGTTCGAGTCCCGCTTGGAGCTGGTGGTTCGAACAGGAGGGTTACATAGGCATGTAATGGTATAATATTTTCAAGTTGCGATTAATTGCTGAAGTTTTTATCACGGTAAACCAGGGGTGGGCAATTCCAGTCCTCGAGGGCCACTGTCCTGCAGAGTTTAGCTCCAACCCTGATAAAACTCACCTGCTTGTAGCCTTCTAGTAATCCAGGAGACACTGATTAGCTGGTTCAGGTGTGTTTGATTAGGGTTGGAGCTAAACTCTGCAGGGCAGTGGCCCTCGAGGACTTGAATTGCCCATGCCTGCGGTAAACGGTATTATAACACAATATTGAAATAAGTTGCAAAAAAAGTGTTGTCGATCTATAACAGGTTTAATAACCTTTTCTTATGACAAAAAGAACTGAACATTTAAATAGAATAAAGCAATACACAAAAATGTATGAAGTAAATAAATGTTTTGAAACAGATTAAAGTACAAAAGAATTATAAAGAACAATAGGTAATAAAATGATGCGTAAACTCAATCAATCAGCATGTTCAGCGCACAAGTCCCACCCCAAAAAGTTCCTGAACTTTGAAAAAGTACTACCGCGTGAGCAGGGACATTTTGAGGGGGAACATTTTTAGCCGGAACTTCATTTAGACCCCGGTTCCTGCGGTCGAAACACACCGAGAACCGCCCCAAAGTCCCTAGTTCCTGGGGAAAGTTCCTGCGGTGGAAACGTGGCTATAGTAACTAATGATAAGTCACAATGGACCCACTTTATATTAGGTGGCCTTAACTACTATGTACTAACATTTTAATTAATAATTTGATACAATGCACTTATTGAGTACATACATGTTTTTACATTGTACTTACATTTTAAAAAATACCTGCATGTAATTACGTCTGTAATTAATTCTGTAGTTACATTTGTAATTACACAGTTGACACTTTCCTTACACCTAACCCAACCCTTAAACTTACTCACACCCACACACCTGTCCCTAACCCTACCTGTATCCCACCTCAATATCAGCAAAGGTGTTTTGCAATACAATTTGAACACAGTAAGTACATTGTACTTATTTTTTGATGTAAGTACATAGTAGTTAAGGCCACCTAATATAAAGTGGGGCCGTCACAATTTCCAGATATAAAGTCAGATTGGGAGATTACATATCTCTGGTAGAAAAACATATTTATAAGATATAAAGTCGCAATTACAATAAATGTAGTCACAATTACAAGAAATAAAGTTGCAATTATGTGGAAAAGTAAAGCCATGAGAGATGTAAAGTCAAATGGATGCTTGATTCCGCCACAGAATAAAAATTAAAAATAGGTAATTACTACATTTATCTCACAATTCTGACATTCACATCACAATTCACTCACTCTCCCTCGCATTTACATGATATACATCAGGCATAACATCATAACCACTGACAGGTGAAGTGAATAACACTGATGATCTCTTCATCACCTGTTAGAGGGTGGGATATATTAGGCAGCAAGTGAACATTTTGTCCTCAAAGTTGTTGTGTTAGACGCCGGAAAAATGGGCAAGCGTAAGGATTTGAGCGAGACGACTGGGTCAGAGCATCTCCAAAACTGCAGCTCTTGTGGGCTGTTCCCGGTCTGCAGTGGTCAGTCTCTATCAAAAGTGCTCCAAGGAAGGACCAGTGGAGAACCGGCCACAGGGTCATGGGCGGCCGAGGCTCATTGATGCACGTGGGGAGTGAAGGCTGGCCAGTGTGGTCCGATCAAACAGACGAAGCTACTGGAGCTCAAATTGCTCGAGAAGTTAATGCTGGTTCTGATAGAAAGGTGTCAGAATACAGACGTGTACGACAGGTTTTGGCAGCAAAAGGGGGACCAACACAATATTAGGAAGGTGGTCATAATGTTATGCCGGATTGGTGTAAACTTGCAATTCTGAGAAAAAAAAGTTAGTCTTTTTTTTTCATCAGAATTGGACAAGAAAAAAAGTCAGAATTGTCAGATAAAAAGTCGCAATTCATTTTTTTTCAGTGGTGGAAACTCGATAAAAGATAAAAAATAACGATAAAAGTCACAATTGAGAGTAAAGTGTAAAGTTGGAAATTGCAAGAAATAAAGATGCTAAAGAACAAATACGACGTATATGTATATTTATCTATTTAAATGCTTAAATACAGATGACCAGAATGCGTTTTTTCCCTAGCTTTTGAAGTGAAAAAGTATTTTTTTAATGATTATTTAAAGATACTTTTCTCATCTGCCTACCTTTTGCATATTCTTTGCAGTGACACACACACACACACACACACACACACACACACACACACACACACACACACACACACACACACACACACACACACACACACACACACACACACACACACACACACACACACACACACACACACACACACACACACACACACACACACACACACACACACACACACACACACACACACACACACACACACACACACCGTCTGGTAGGTTGGTTTTGCAGATCTGCAGAGCTTTGCCAAATTCACCCTTGCCAAGATGTAATTGTTTCCACATTGTTCAGTATATTACAGTCCCTATTTTGGCCTGAAAAGTTTGTTGCGCCCTCTCCTCGCCAAACTACCCCATCTCTCCGTTCGCCAAACTTACCTAACATATTAATATAACTCGGATAATACGCAAGTGTAAAATTGAGAATATATCGCTCATGGCGTTTAGCTGCGGGCACCGCTACCTATCCCGCTTTTCCAAAACCAACAGACATCCTGGAATACTTCCTAATTGTTCCTTCATACACGCCAGGGGTGTATTTCCATATTAACCTCCAGTCTGTGAATAAATAAATAATAATACAAATCAAACATGATTCTTCTTCATTAGGATGCTTTCACAACGCACTCGGCTGAACATTTGGTAAATATGTTTTCTCTGTTGCGGAGGGAACAGGCACACCAGGTTCTGCTTGGCTGGGATCGGTTGGGTTTTGAAGAGCAGCTGGTGTAATAGAAACCAGGACGGTTCCACTGCAGCTGTCTGGCTCGGGAAGCAAAGTCCTGGCCCAACCCACTCTATCATTAACCAACCACAGCCCACTGATGTGGGGTTAATGGCGATGTCGCCGGCATACCGCCACGCCCACCGATGATGGAGGAGGATAGAGGCGTACAGAAAGAGGAGGGGAAGCCCAAAAGGATTTGGGCTTGGATTTAGAAGCGAAACTCTTGGCATGTGCGGCGTACATAACAATGCCTCTAAGCTGAGCTAGCACACACACAAACACACACACATAGAGAGATCTCTTCTCTCTTTACACACCGCTTGCTTCCCACTTTCTCAGCCGCTTCTAGAAGAGTTCTCACCTGTTCGAGTTTGTCAATGGCGTATTGAACATCCTCTCTAAATGAAAGATTTCTCTCCCACTGCAGTCAAAGGGCTCCACCAAACCAACCTGTCGCACTGCGTTCACATCTGCTGTCGTTCTCCCGATCATATGGTGGAATAGACAAACAGTTTGGAGCCATATGTGCTCCTGAGTCATCAAACTTAAATGTGCAACATAACATATTCAAAAGTAATGCAAAAGTTGCAAACTAGAAGCAGGGTTTAATTACACTGCAGCTGGCCAAATGTCATCACGTAAAATAATTAAAGTGAGCAAGAGTGTGCGATTTTCACTTTTAAGGTTATGTCAAATAAAGAGAATGTAGCAATATCCATAAGTCCTATAAAATATGCCAATGTTAACAATTACTATATGGGTCATTCAAAACGAGTGCTATTTGTGTACCTCAGTGTTAAAAATCCCTTTTGCAATACTCATATGTGCAACATAAATCCATGATTATGTCATAATCATAAAATATGATTTGACTTTTTTAACTTTAGTGAGTGTGTAGTGTCGCTGTCTGAGCATAAACAACATCTGCAAAGTTACGACGCTCAAAGCTCAAAGCAAAGGGAAATATTTTCTTTTACAGAAATCTCGTTTTAAGGACTACAACAAACGGCTGGTAGGGACTACAACGAGTTAGTGACATCACTAACCCTAACATTTGCATAACCCCGCCCCCGGGAACATGTGGAGAAGAGGAAGAGTCGCTCAAGCTGTCGTCCGTCTCTCACATTTATTGAGACATTACGAACACAAATGCAGACGCATGTCATAAAGCAAGACGTCATCATCAGTTATAACCGTAATTACACTAAACTATCTCTGTTCTCTCTTCAGCAGCAGATATTCTCTGGCTCATCTTACCCCACACCAGCGCTTTATAGATTATAATGACAGAATATGCTAATCAATGACTGAGGATAGTTAACTCATAAACTCATCCTCTATCCCTTCAGAAACGTTCTGTCTCGTTCTACATGTTGTCTCTTCTTCTGGAGTCTCTCCATCATTGTCCGACTCCGGTTTGATCATAAAAGGCTGAACAGTTTCTGTCATTTTCAGTGTGTGTGTGCGTGAGGTAATCAGAGCTGTTAACGTGAGCTCTTGAAGCTCCGCCTTCTTCTTGAAAGGGGGCGGGGAGCAGCAGCTCATTTGCATTTAAAGGGACACACACAGAAACGGCACGTTTTTGCTCACCCTCAAAAAGTGACGATTTTAACATGCTATAAAATGATCTGTGGGGTATTTTGAGCTAAAACTTCACACACACATCTATCAGAGACTTATTTTACAGATTGTAAAAAGGGACATTATAGGACCCCGTTAAATATTTTTTTCTCATGACAGTGACTTGTACACTAAAAATGTCATGACTAGCATTTTCTCTGTATTTTAGCTGATATCATCAATTAAAATGACTTTTTTTACTGTATTTTATTTATTTATTTCTTTACCCAAGTTGTGCAGCAACACTTTTTCTCTAGGTAAAGTAACATGTTTTTAATAAAAAATGAATTACATTGTTATTCTTCCAGGAAGTGAACTCTATGGAGTTCACATGCAGGTGTTCTGCTTGCGTCGCGTGTGAAATGTCTTCATCCCAGGTAACGTTACAATGGCATATGTTTCAGCATGTCATATGAATACAATTTCATGGGTTTTATTTTTTTTCAAACGCCAAATGATCGCGATGCTCACGTTTACAAGCCAGCGTCATTACAGTAGCCTAGTCTATTGGTTCCCGTTTTACAGAATCTATATGATACTTCAATTCAATGTTTGAGTGGTAGGTAATCACCATATATCGTCAATATTATAATATCAAGCTACCATAGATGAATCTGCAAATTTGAAAAATCGATTTGCATTATAGCTTGAGGCAAGACAAATAAACAAATATCACAGACATGTTAGGTATCCTAAAATATGATTTTGTACGTCTTATGTATTTACTTGAAAGAATGTAGCCCCTCCTCCTCCAGCTCACGCCAACGAGCAAACGCTGCCCAATGTTGATCCTCCTGCCTTTAATCTCATCACTTTCTCCTTTCCTCTTTTTGCTTTCCTCCGACAAAACCTTTGCTTTCTTATTTTTCTGTGCTGCTTTGGCCATGACTGTAACATCCTGCAAACAAATGATAGTTGGGCTCGCACGTCCGAATTTAAGGAAGTGGTGGTGGCAGTGACGTATATGCCGTAAAGCAGTCGAATTTTGTAGTTCTTCTTGTTCTCGGGTTACTACCCGAAACCCGAAGTTTAAAAGTACGATTAAAAACGATACAGACCCCGTCAGGCTATGGCAGACGTGTCATTCAACCTATTGTAAGTCGATGTATCATCACAAGAGTCTTGAAAATATATTATAAAGGTTGAATAGTTACCTAGTGCTGCTTTAAAAATTCCACTCTTTTTTTTTTTACAATTTATAGCACAAATTATTAGTTTCATTGAATGTTTAAAACATCACAAAACGCAGCTTTAAAATGCTCCTTCTGAACCAGAAAAGCCACCCGTATCAGAATGACCTGTACTGTTTTGTTTGGTTTTTAATGACATGCCTTCATGCACTCAAGCTAAAACTGAATCTCTGTGTCATCTCTCGACTACTTCCACACCATCTCACTTCCTGCTGTAATACCACACACTGTCCTGAGCCACAAAATAACGCCCAACACCTCACGCCACAATCCCCTTTACTACAATGAGCTAGCATCCAGCTGTAATCACTGGTTTGGTGGTAAATCTGTCATGTTAATATGATTCACAGGCTCAATTTAGCCTGGTTATGTTCAGTGGTGGACTAATACATGCTTAATACATGTGGTGATTTAGCTCCTGTAGCCATTGGTGCTTCTTCAGAAAACCTTTTGTTGTGTAAACACTTCATTTACATCTTAGCATCCAAGGATACGTGCAGATGCTTAAACGATGTATGAAAGTACCCTGAATGAGTCTTGAGTTCTTCAAAACTTAAAAGTATATTTAAAAAAGGAAAGAAAGTTGCTCTTGCAGATAATATAATGTTATTTAAATAAAGGCCAATTAAGTGTACTTAAGGTCAATACACCTTTTTTAACACACTTAAGCAAAACATTTTAAAAGTGCACTATGTAATATCAAAGTTTTACTTTAAATCATTATGTTTTAATAATCTGTTTAAAGAAGTACAGTCATCTTGATATGTTATCTAACATAAGCACATTGATTATAATTGTAACTGTGTGTTATTTAATATTACATTTAGAGCTAATGTATCTTTGGTAACACTTTAGTTTACAGTGTTCCTGTTACACATTCTACATGTAGTTACTAAAGTAATAACTTTACATTATGCATAATAACATGCAGCTAACACTAAACCAAAACAAACCCTAACCCTAATTATATATATATATAAGTACATATAGTTAATTAATATTACTCAGTACTTAAATATATAATTACACTGTAACAAGGATTACACTTTATTTGAATGTGTCATTGTTACAGTGTAATTATATATTTAAGTACTGAGTAATATTAATTAACTACGTGTACTTATTATATAATTAAGGTAAAGTTTGGTTTAGGGTTAGTTTCATGTAATTATGCACAATAAGACTAACTGTGTTGAGCTGGAGAACAATCATTAGTTTCTGTCCATCAATGATCCAAACAGTGTCTAATAAAACACATCAGATATTAAAGCGGCGCTAGTGTTTCCATGATTTCTACAAAATAACACCAGAGGGTCACGCGGGCATGATGTCATTGATAGTCGACGCACACACACGGTCCGTGTCCTAGTTAAAGTCACGTATTTCTCTGGATTTAAACATTGTTGGAAACATTTAGGATAATGAATACACAAGTCAACAAAATATATAACACTGTTCTAGTGGTTTTTGGATATTTTAATCCCAAAAATCTTATGTATTGTGCCTTTAAGTGTCTGAAAACATTACATTCAGTTCACAATTAAATATAGACCTTCTATTTCTGTAATAATCTCATCCAAGATTCATGCCTTTCTTTCTTCAGTTGAAAAGACATGATTTTTTTTTTAGGAAAACATTCCAGGATTTTTCTCCACATAATGGACTTCAATGGCAACCAATGGTTGAAGGTCCAAATCAATGCAGGTTCAACGGAAGGGCTTCAGAGGATGTCGGACAATTTTGAAGTTGGAGATGGAGTGTTTTTTGGTAAAGGGCGTTAGTATTAGTCTACGTCTAGCGTGACCTTTCAGACGGGATTACGCAATCTGTGGTGTGTATCAGAGCAGCGCAAGATGAGCAATTTAGGTTAAAAAGTATATAAATGTTTATTTTTTCTTTAAAATGTCCGATGGTTTGTCTAGATCAGACTCTATTCCTCGTCTGGGATCGGTCAGAGCCTCTGAAGCCCTTCCTCTGAAACTGCATTGATTTGGACCTTCAACCGTTGGTTCCCATTGAAGTCCATTATGTGGAGAAAAATCCTGGAATGTTTTCCTCAAAAAATGTCATTTTTTTCCACTGAAGAAAGAAAGACGTGAATATCTTGGATGAGATGGGGGTGAGTAAATGATCAGGAAATTTTCATTTTAAAGTGAACTAATCCTTTAATCATATACTTAAATTTAATTGTAAATAACAGTGTCCAAAACATTACATGAATGTATTTGTTTTAAATTGTTTTACTTCTTTTTTTCCCCACACATGGCATAGACTAAAGAAATGCTCCGAATGATGAAAACCCCTCTCGGAGTGTATGGTGTGGTCCAGTCGAGGCGCGGTGACGGATTGCACCCGTAGTGCTCGGTGACAGTGGGCGCCTGCAGTGATTGCCCTCCAGCGCTCATGCAAACCTCCAGCTGAGGGTCGAGGGCTGCTGGGATGGTGGGCTCATCTGGTTCTTCTCTCCAGCTGACATGCAGAAACGGTGCCTACCCTGCAGGGAGGCGGAGAGTGTGGCTTTCAGGTGGCGTGGGCGACCCGCTTCGAAGACGTGGTCGTTTTTTTTGTTGAAGACTGAGCACCTTGTTGGTTTTGCAGTGACCTCACTTAAGATTTGCGGCCCATAAACGCGGTGCACTCTGGTTCATGTCATTGCATGAAAAGTCTATCATTGCTCTAAAGTTGAGATGTGAGCTTTGTCACAAATCTTAGGATTTCCTCGGTTAATCCCTAAAATGATTCATAATGTATTACTCATGCTGTAAAGTAAATGTTTCTCTCATATCCAAACCGACTGTTCAAACCGTAATCTCAGGCTTTTACAGTCATGACTCTGCAAAACAATAAAATCACACAAATCCTCCTGGGCAACTTTATGTCCAGCACTTAGTGACCAGAATATGCTTCTTTTCTGACTGTTTAGGTTACTGATTTCCCCCCCTTAAAAACACATAAATATTTACAGTGCTTGAAATTCCCTTTAATACTTAAATAATGTATAATGTCACATTCACATGCTCACGACTGTCTGTTGTGAATTAACAGTCATATGACATGCAAGTAAACATACAATTGTACAAACTCGTTGCCTTAATTCAATAAAGTAAGCATAACTTAATTGTTACAATATTTTCTTACTTAAACCTTTTTAAGTTTTGTCAACTTAATTATATCTGTGATCTGAGGAAGTGTGCTCCCAGAGTGCATTGAGGCTTGTCTGGCAATCACCAGACCAAGCACAATTTAAGATTGAACATTGGTCTGTGGAGTCTGCTCTGTGTTTTCTACTGCACAAGAGGTGTGATCAACGGGCCTAGTTCAAATGACTCTGTACGAAAATGAATAGTCCTTCAAACAATCAGACCACAAGAGGCGTGATCAACAGGCATAGTTCAAATGACTCTGTACGCAATTGGATAGTCCTTCAACCAATCAAACCTCAAGAGGCGTGATCAACGGACATAATTCAAAGGACTCTGTACACAATTGGATAGTCCTTCAACCAATCAGACCACAAGAGGCGTGATCAACGGGCCTAGTTCAAATGACTCTGTATGCAATTGGATAGTCCTTCAACCAATCAGACCTCAAGAGGCGTGATCAACGGACATAATTCAAAGGACTCTGTACACAATTGGATAGTCCTTCAACCAATCAGACCACAAGAGGCGGGATCAATGGGCCTAGTTCAAATGACTCTGTATGCAATTGGATAGTCCTTCAACCAATCAGACCTCAAGAGGCGTGATCAACGGGCATAGTTCAAATGACTCTGTACGCGATTGGATAGTCCTTCAACCAATCAGACCACAAGAGGCGTGATCAACGGGCCTAGTTCAAATGACTCTGTATGCAATTGGATAGTCCTTCAACCAATCAGACCTCAAGAGGCGTGATCAACGACATAATTCAAATGACTCTGTATGCAATTGGATAGTCCTTCAACCAATCAGACCACAAGAGGCGTGATCAACGGGCATAGTTCAAATGACTCTGTATGCAATTGGATAGTCCTTCAACCAATCAGACCACAAGAGGCGTGATCAACAAGCGTAATTCAAATGACTCTGTACGCAATTGGATAGTCCTTCAACCAATCAGACCACAAGAGGCGGGATCAACGGGCCTAGTTCAAATGACTCTGTACACAATTGGATAGTCCTTCAACCAATCAGACCACAAGAGGCGGGATCAACGGGCCTAGTTCAAATGACTCTGTACGCAATTGGATAGTCCTTCAACCAATCAGACCACAAGAGGCGGGATCAACGGGCCTAGTTTAAATGACTCTGTACACAATTGGATAGTCCTTCAACCAATCAGACCACAAGAGGCGGGATCAACGGGCCTAGTTCAAATGACTCTGTACACAATTGGATAGTCCTTCAACCAATCAGACCACAAGAGGCGGGATCAACGGGCCTAGTTCAAATGACTCTGTACGCAATTGGATAGTCCTTCAAACAATCAGACCACAAGAGGCGTGATCAACAGGCATATTTCAAATGCCTCTGTACGCAGTTGGATAGTCCTTCAACCAATCAGACCTCAAGAGGTGTGATCACCGGGCCTAGTTCAAATGACTCTGTACACAATTGGATAGTCCTTCAACCAATCAGACCACAAGAGGCGTGATCAACGGGCAACGACCCATCGCTTCTCTATCCGTCACCGTGTTAAACCCGCCAATAGCGCGCCAGGTGGATAAGCCAATCTGTGATTGGTTCCCGCAAAAGTGTAACAGAAGTGAATGTACAGGTTTCCAGAATGAGTTGCAGGGCAAAATCAAATCGCCGGTAGATCAGGCTAGGTTTACCCAGTCTACATTGCGGCATTAATAAATTAATTGCTTTGTTTGACAATTTTTGGCTTTATTTTACAATTTTATTTGCTGTCTTGTGTCAGTATAACCCCAATAACGACAGCAAATAAAACGGTAATGGTCTATAAAATGTTAATATATGAAGAGTTCAGATACAAAAGCCGCTAAACGCCACCCCTGTCAAAAATGAGATAATGATATTGAGCGAATGCTCTCCGCACATAGTATACGTTTATCAAATACTTTCATTTCAAATCCACTAAATCTCAGCGTCAGCCCATTCAGAAATACCAGTTTGTTGGCAGAAACCTCTACACGCCAGCAAAATCCTCAAGTCCACAGAAACCAGGAGTCGAATCATATGATTTCAAAATGAATGACGCTGTGTGAAAGATTTGCCATGCTTCCATCGTTACAGTTGCGATGACAGGATTTTGCAAGTAGCAAGTAAACAAAACAGTGTTCCTTGTGCTTCTGTAAAACAATTCAAAATGTTACATAGTGCACCTTTAAATACCCATGAATTGACTAAAGTGACATTTTTTAAAATAAGGCATTTCAATAACTGACTAATTACAGTTATTGAAATGCCTTATTTTCAAAAATATCACTTTAGTCAATTCTTTTCATTGATATTAAAGTGAAATTATTGAACCTAAACATAGGAGCCTGATAAAAAAAATGCTCATTTAAAAGAAAACATGTCAGATGGACTTGCATCTGAACTCTTTATGTGACCCTGGAGCACAAAACCAGTCCTGCGTCTCACGGGTATATTTGTGGCAATAGCCAACAATACATTGTATGGGTCAGAATGATGCCAAAAATCATTGGGATATTAAAAGAAATCATGTTCCATAAAGATATTTTGTAAATTTCCTACCATAAATATATCAAAAATGTATTATTAGTTCACTGTAAAAAATTATAGGATTAATAAGTTATGACAACATATGTTTTTAACTTAATTCAAAATAAGTTAAGCAATTTCAACTTTTTAATTTAAGTTATACAAGATTCAACTCAAAATTGTAAGTCAGTTGAATGTAAATTGTAATATAGAGAGCGTCCGGTTACATATGTAACCCTCGTTCCCTGAGGAGGGAACGGAGACGTACGTTAGTGACTAACGAATGGGGGTTTCGCTTAGAAGCCAATCATCTTCATCGTATTCAACAGCGCCCAATGGCAGTGCCAATGCCATGGGCATGCGGAATTTGCATGCGTAACTCCGCCCCACCTCGTGGGTATATAAGGAAGTACGCTGCGAACATCGCATTATGTTACTGCTGCAGGAGCCAAGACTGAACTCCTCGCGTTCCAGGCAGCACAGCTGACGTGGCTAAGGAAACGTACGTCTCCGTTCCCTCCTCAGGGAACGAGGGTTACATACGTAACCGGACGTTCCCTTTCGTTCAGTCACTACGACGTACGTTAGTGACTAACGAATGGGGGAACCTGTAAAACAGCGCCACTCAGCTGTCATCCAGTGCCCTGCGTAAGTGTGAGATCCCGCCACTTAAGGCCCTAGGACTCCCACTTATCACAGGATTACCAAGGTACACTGGGAAGCATATCCCAGTGAGGGAATGCCAAGGTGCCTACCGTAGGGAGGACTTAGAGAATACACATATGACCCGCTGAGGGTTGCATATGGAAGATCTCTAGGGTACCAGCCGAAGGTGGATTTTTAACCCTAGGGGTGGCAGGGACTTGCCAAGGGAAAGACACCTGCTCACTGAGGAGGCTTACGGTGGGAATACTCGTGTGGGGGTCGCCAGAGGGGAACCATGCACACGGAGCACCTGGCCGGACATGAGGGTCTGGGCTCGAAAGGGCAGACTGAACTGATGTCGGCGTCGACAGTGCTGGAGGAGCTCAGGGCTCTCGGGGAGCTCACCTGAGGAAAATATCGCACGTATCCAGTCATGGGAGTGGAATGGCGAGCAAGCGAAGACACCTGAGCGTGGTCCATTACCGGCCCCTCGGGGGGGCGAGTACAAAGTCGGACACTGGCTCCACTCGGAGATTGTAGAATCTGGCGAATGTGTTGGGTGTCGCCCAGCCTGCAGCTCTGCAGATGTCTGTTAGCGAGGCGCCATGCGCTAGAGCCCAAGAGGAGGCCACACTCCGGGTGGAGTGTGCCCTCACACCAAGGGGACATGGTCGACCTTGCTGCTGGTAAGCCAAAACAATGGTGTCCACCACCCAGTGAGACAACCTCTGCTTTGAGAGAGCACTTCCCTTCCGCTCTCCACCATAACAGACAAAGAGCTGGTCTGAGGTCCTGAAACACTGCGTCATGTCTACGTAGGCGCGGAGAGCGCGTACTGGACAGAGCAATGCCAAGGCTGGGTCTGCCTCCTCCAAAGGCAGCGCTTGCAGGTTCACCACCTGATCTCGGAACGGAGTGGTAGGAACCTTGGGCACATATCCGGGCCGGGGTCTCAGGATCACGTGAGAGTTAGCCGGCCCGAACTCAAGGCACGCTTCGTCAACCGAAAATGCTTGCAGGTCCCCGACCCTCTTAAGCGAGGCCAATGCGGTCAGCAGAGCCGTCTTCATAGACAAGAACTTAATCTCGGCCGACCGCAAAGGCTCAAAGGGAGGCCTCTGCAGAGCACTTAAGACTACTGAGAGGTCCCAAGAGGGAACGAGAGGAGAGCGAGGAGGATTCAGTCTCCTCGCTCCCCTCAGGAACCTGATGACCAGGTCGTGCTGACTTACCTTTTTGTCTCCCAGGAGATCGTGGTAGGCAGATATTGCGGCCACGTACACTTTCAGGGTGGAGGGAGACAGCCTTCGCTCCACCCCCTCCTGGAGAAACGATAGCACGGACCCGATCGGGCATTTCCAGGGGTCTTCTTGGCGGGAAGAGCACCATGTGACGAAGAGGTTCCACTTCAACGCGTAGAGACGTCGTGTAGACTCAGCTCTAGCGGAAGTGATGGTAGCGACCACCGCAGGTGGAAGGCTACTCAAACCTGCCGTGTCCCGTCCAGAAGCCACACATGGAGCTTCCAGAACGCTGGACGCGGGTGCCAAAAGGTGCCCCGTCTCTGAGTCAGAAGGTCAGGTCTCAGAGGGATAGGCCAGGGAGGGGCTGTCGCAAGGAGTAAGAGTTCTGGGAACCAGGTCTGGCCGTGCCAAAGCGGGGCGACCAAGACGACCTGCTCCTTGTCCTCCCTGATCTTGCACAGTACCCGTGCAAGAAGGCTCACTGGGGGAAACGCATACTTGCGTAGCCCGGACGGCCAGCTGTGCGCCAGTGCATCCGTGCCGAGGGTGCCCTCGGTCAGGGAATAATACAGGGAGCAATGGGAAGAGTCCTGGGAGGCAAACAGATCTACCTGTGCGTCGCCGAACCGTTCCCATATCAGCTGGATCGTCTGGGGGTGGAGTCTCCACTCTCCGGGGAGAGGCTGAAACCGTGACAGCTCGTCGGCTGCACAGTTCAGGTCTCCAGGGATGTGGACAGCACGAAGGGACCTCAGGCGCTTCTGACTCCACAAAACGAGATGGCGGGCGAGTTGAGACATACGGTGGGAGCGTAGACCGCCCTGGTGGTTGATGTACGCTACTACGGCCGTGTTGTCTGTCCTGACTAGCACATGTTGACCCTTCAGCAACGCTCGGAAGCGGTGCAGGGCGAACCGTACAGCCAGTAACTCGAGGCAATTGACATGCAGAAGGCGCTGGGGTCCTGTCCAGGAGCCCGCGGCTGCTTGTCCATTGCACATGGCACCCCAGCCCGTGGATGATGCATCTGTTGTCACAACAACATGCCTGGAAGCTCGTTCTAAGGACACTCCGGTCCGTAGAAACTTGAGGTTCGACCACGGGGTGAGTGTCTGTAAGCAGGCCCGAGTCACTAGTACCCGGAGCGTGCCAGACCGCCATGCCCATCTCGGGACTCGATCGCGTAGCCAGTGCTGAAGCGGTCTCATATGAAGCAATCCGAGCGGCGTTACCGCGGCTGCAGATGCCATATGCCCCAGGAGCCTCTGAAAATGTTTCAGTGGAACCGCACTCTGGCCCTCGACTTGTCGAAGGGCAGTCAGCAGAGACTGCGCACGCTCGCTCGAAAGCTGCGCGCACATGGCGACCGAGTCGATATCCATACCGAGAAAAGAGATCCTCTGCGCGGGGCAAAGTTTGCTCTTCTCCCAGTTGACCCGAAGGCCCAGACGGGCTAGGTGATGGAGCACCAGATCTCTGTGTCCGCAAACCTGCTCTCGAGAGGGACCCAGTATGAGCCAGTCGTCGAGGTAGTTCAGGATGCGGACCCCGTGCTGCCGAAGGGGCGCAAGGGCTGCCTCGGCAATCTTCGTAAAGACGCGAGGGGACAGAGATAGCCCGAATGGTAGAACTGCGTACTGATATGCCCGCCCCTCGAAAGCAAACCGTAGGAACGGTCTGTGTCGAGGCAAAATGGAGACATGGAAGTAGGCGTCCTTCAGGTCGATCGCTGCAAACCAATCGTGTGGACGAACGCATTCGAAAAGGCGTTTCGCTGTCAACATCTTGAACGGACACCGGTGAAGGTAACGGTTCAGGATGCGCAGGTCCAGGATTGGCCGTAGCCCACCGGTCTTTTTGGGTACAATGAAGTACGGGCTGTAAAACCCGCAATTCATCTCGGCTGGAGGGACAGGTTCGATCGCACCCTTCGCCAGTAGGGTGGCAATCTCCGCTCGCATGACGGGGGCGTTGGCCCCGATCATGGTGGAACGGACTCCCTGGAAGCAGGGAGGAACCCGTGCGAACTGAATCGCATAGCCGCGCCTGACGGTCCGCTCGACCCAGCGGGACAGCCCTGGAAGCTGAAGCCAGACATCCAGAAACTGCACCAGCGGGGTCATACGGTGTACAGACGTACCCGGTGTGGGCTTGCAGCGATGCAGCGTCACCGGCCCGGACATGGGAGGCTGTGGGGCGTCCCGGTGCGGGGGCACGGTTGACAGCTGCGTCCTGACAGAGGAGACCAGGGAAGGACCAGCGTTCCACTGGGGTCTGCTCTGCCAGGAGGCTGGCGACAGAGTGGGATGCGAGTGGCGGGACCCGTGGGTGGCGCGCACCGTCATCACCGGACTCTGTGGGCTCAGGGATGGGAGTGTTAATTCTTTCTTTGACCAACACACAGATGCAACACAGTTGCATCGCAACAGAACGTTCAACTGGAGGGACCCCAGTGTACCCTTTAGCCGCCGCCCCATCGAGGACGGAGAAGGCGGAGGAAGTCAGTGAACGGTCACGGGAAGACAACGGGGACTTCCAGGACCGCGTGAGTTCCTCATGCAGCTCGGGAAAGAAAGGTATTGAGGGCAAGGACTGACGGGTGTCAGCGCGAGCCCCCAAAAACCAATCATCGAGCCTTGAGCGTTCGGGACAGGGTGGAGGGTTCCACTCGATCCCTAAACTCGCGGCTGCCCGAGACAACATGGCTGTCAGCTCTGGATCTGACTCGGGCAATGCTGGCACGCCCGAGGGCGGCAGCACAGCCGAGGCATCATCTCCAGAGGACTCGAGCCCACCTTGTGATGCGGTGATCGACATCGCATCCTCCTCTGGAGCGCCAAAGAGATGCGCGGGGGGGCCGGAGCCGGCCCCGCGATCTGCATCTGAACACTCGCGGGTTGCAATGTGCAAGACGGGGGTGTGGCCCGAGGCATGAGCGTCGGGGCTTTGTTCCACACCGTAACCGTCAAGTCACCCTGACCACCAGCCGAAGTACTGGGCCTCTGGGACTCAGTAGATCGGGGTGTGGTAGAGGGGACTCTCACTTCAGTACGAAGGTCATGGAGTCTTGACCGCAACATTGCGATGGTCATGTTCCCGCAGTGAGAACATGACTCATCCGCGAACGCTGTCTGAGCATGCTGAAAGCCCAAACATATCAGACAGTGTTCGTGCCCATCAGAAGAGGAAAGCAACCGACCACACCCAGAAGTACACGGACGAGACATCCTGAAAAGGACGCGTCACGTGTAAGCTCTTTTATGAGAGGAAGCCTCGCAGAGAACGCCGAAGCGCCCAGGGACCACACACCAGCTGTCTAGCGGACCACTGCGCAGATCAGCAGGCAGGCAGTATGATGATCACTGGAACGCGCCGTAACACCAACGCCTCTGGAAAGCTGCTCGTCTCGAAAGCTGTCGATGACTCAGATCAGGCTTGTAGGAGTGAAGAGATCCTCTTGGCTCCAAAGCAGAAACATAATGCGATGTTCGCAGCGTACTTCCTTATATACCCACGAGGTGGGGCGGAGTTACGCATGCAAATTCCGCATGCCCATGGCATTGGCACTGCCATTGGGCGCTGTTGAATACGATGAAGATGATTGGCTTCTAAGCGAAACCCCCATTCGTTAGTCACTAACGTACGTCGTAGTGACTGAACGAAAGGGAACTGAAATGACTTGTACACTGTAAAAAAATATTGTTGGTTTAAGTAACCTAGTTGCCTTAAAATTTTTAGTTAATTGAAATTACAAATTTGAGTTAATGCAATGAAGGGAATTGGTTTAATAAATAGAAACTCAAAATATTATTGTATCTGAACCACATACATCAATAAAACATGTTGTGATAAATCATGAAAATAGCACAATTTGGCATGTTTCACTGCATTATTACAAATAAAACACCCAATTACGCAATATGCTTACAAAATATTTGAATACTTTTTGAATAAAGGGTGATGTCGATTCTCAAATGTTCATTGTATTAACTCAAATTTTTAATTTCAATTAACATAAGGCAACCAGGTAACTTACTTTTTAATTAATTTTTTTTACAGTATAGTAAAATGCATTGCTAAGGACTTCATTTGGACAACTTTAAAGGCGATTCTCTCAATATTTAGACTTTTTTGCACCCTCAGATTCCAGATTTATACAATATTGTCAAATATTGTCCTAACAAACCAAACATCAATGGAAATCTTTTTTACTCAGACATGTATAAATCTCAATTTCAACATTATGACTGGTTTTGTGGTCACATTATGTTCAAATTAGGGCTGTCAAAAGATTAATTTGCGATTAATCGCATCCAAAATAAAAGTTTGTGTTTACATAATATATGTGTGTGTACTCTGTTAATTATTATTTATATATAAATACACACACATTCATGTATATATTAAAGAAATATTTGCATGTATATACTGTATATATAATCTATAATAGATATAAATATAAATGTTTTATATATAAAAATAATATTTAAAAAAAAATATATACATGCTTGTGTGTGTATTTATATATAAATAATAATTAACAGAGTACACACACATATATTATGTAAACACAAACTTTTATTTTGGATGCGATTAATCGCAAATTAATCTTTTGACAGCCCTAATTCAAATGTACTTATTTAAAATTCTTAGTTCATATTAATAATATGTAAGGGATATTCAATTCAATTGGATGGAATTTGACCATTAATTGAAATTCAAACGTTTAAGAGTGTAACTTTAGAACCTTGACAGAGCTTTAGCCAAAAATCTGAATCTTTATTCTTAAGAGTGCACGTTTTGATTTATGTAGTTATTAGCTTTTCATCATCTCACGAACCCCCGTTCGGGAAACCCTGCTTTCTTTTTTTCCCCTCGCCCAGAACGTGTGCACGCATGTGGCAGCAGCGCCGATGTTTATCCAGGCGTAATTGGAGCGGCGCTCGATTCCTTTTTTACGCTAATCTCCTCTCTGGCAATCTGTAGCTACACATGCCCTGACCCTGATTAACCCTGCACTTGGACTCTACAGAAACACAGCAGTGTGCTCTGCCCACATCTCCCCCACTAATTTGGGCTGACACCAGCACCAGGAACCATCAGTCCCGGCCCCTCAGCTCTGTGTGGGAGAAGACAACTTTAAGTCGAGCGGGGTTATTTCCAGAAATGGCCTCTAATTGCTTAAGTCTTAAATGATGTGTAATTGTCCTTTTTTCGAGGGGTTAAGGTAATAGAGGTAGGTGAGAAGTGAAAGACTCTAGTCTTCTCCAGCTGTTTAATAACAGGCCAAAGTGAGCAAACCACGGCCACGAAGTTAGCCAGAGCTCGTGTTGGATGAATATTGGGTTGCTGAGAAGTTTATTTTTGTAAATGTCCAAAACAGTGTGGAGATTGTGAGGAAGCGTGGCTAGGCTTGGCGTCAGTGCGCTGCTGTGTCTGTAAAGTGTGTTGCCCACCTCACGCTGCAGGCAACTGCTCGCCAACTTGACACAAATCGTTATGTTATAGAAACGTTCAGCATTGCTTTATTATATAGTATTCCAAGGCGTGCTGTGCGAAATGTGGCATTGGCCCAAAGAAATACATCAAATAGTGATTGATATTGAATGCTACAGGTAAGAGGAAACAAATTTTCCACCTTCTCGGTCTGAGCATTATCCAGAACCAGAGTCCAACATGAACAGTCGTCAAGCGCCAAATCCAGGCAAATAAATACTCGCCAGTTGGCCAGAAAAATTCAATGAAAAACTAAAAATCAATCATCATTTACTCAGCCTCGTGTTGTTGCAAACTTTCTTCTGTGGAACACAAAAGGCCACGTTTTGAAGAATGCACTGGTTATCTTCATATTTTATTATATCATGTCATACTATATCATATTATAAAAAAGGGGATGATCCGCCCAGAAATGAAAATCTGTCATCATTCACTCATCCACGCGTTGTTCCAAATCGAACGAACATCGATGTGTCATATGCAAGAAAAGAAAAAAAAGAATTATATTTATTATATTATGGTAACACTTTATTTTAGGGTTCAGTTCTCACTATTAATAGTTGCTTATTATCATGCATATTACTAGGATATTGTCTGTTTATTAGTACTTATAAAGCACATACTAATGCCTTATTCTGCATGATCATATTCTACATCCCATAATGTGACATTTATATTGTATTTTATATTATGTGGGGACACTAAATATTCAACTATATCACTGCTCAGCTCATTTCAATTATCATAAAGTCATAATTAAGATATACAATGTTGAAAATATGATTTGAAATGTCCTCATTATTCGATAAAAAGTCAAAAATATGATTTTAAAAGTCATAATAGGGAGATAAAAAGTCGAAAATACGACAAGCTAAGTCATAATTATAAGATCAAATGTTGAAAATTGGATTTTAAAAGTCCTCATTATTAGATAAAAAGTCAAAAATATAAGCTAAATCATAATAATAAGATAAAATGTTGAAAATTGGATTTTAAAAGTCCTCATTATTAGATAAAAAGTCAAAAATATAAGCTAAATCATAATTATAAGATAAAATGTTCAAAATATGATTGTAAAAGTCCTCAGTATTAGATAAAAAATCTAAAATATGACATGGTAAGTCATTGTGAGATGAACAGTTGAAATTAGGACTTTAAAAATTCTGAGATAAAAATTCAAAATTTTGGATTTAAAGTCAAAATTATGACTTAAAAATCTAAATTATAATTAAAAGTCCTAATTACGAGATAAAAAGCTGAAATTAGATTTAAAAAAGTCTAAATTATGGCCAAAACACACACTAAGACATTTAAGAGATGAAATCATGCATTTTTTTTTAAAAATGCGCTTTTAATTTGTTTGATTCACACTTATAATAATAATATTTGTCATTTTGTGCGATGTATATATTTTTTATATGCGTTTTTACATTCTGAAATCAGTTTTTACTACAGAAATGAATCAATCACAAACTTACTTTAGCTTTTCATCTAAAACAAAATTAATTTCCTATCACATCTGTGTGTGAAAAGCGCTATATTATATTATATTATATTATATTAATTATATTATATTATATTATATTATATTATATTATATTATATTATATTATATTATATTATATTATATTATATTATATTATATTATATTATATTAATTATATTATATTATTATAAAATAAAAAGGGATAATTTATGCATCCTCAAGTTTTACAAACTATCGAACATAAAAGGTCAAGTTTTGGCAAATGCATTAGTTGTTATTGGTCATATGCAAGCAAAAATATTATATTATATTATATTATATTATATTATATTATATTATATTATATTATATTATATTATATTTATTATATTATATTATATTATATTATATTATATTATATTATATTATATTATATTGTATTGTATTGTATTGTATTGTATTATATTAATTATATTATATTATATTATATTATATTATATTATATTATATTATATTATATTATATTATATTGTATTGTATTGTATTGTATTATATTAATTATATTATATTATATTATATGTATTATATTATATTATATTATATTATATTATATTATATTGTATTGTATTGTATTGTATTGTATTATATTAATTATATTATATTATATTATATTATATGTATTATATTATATTATATTATATTATATTATAATATATTATATTAATTATATTATATTATATTATATTATATTATATTATATTATATTATATTATATTATATTAAATATATTATATTTATTATATTATATTATATTATATTATATTATATTATATTATATTATATTATATTATATTATATTATTATATTATATTATATTATATTATATTATATTATATTATATTGTATTGTATTATATTATATTATATTATATTATATTATATTATATTATATTATATTATATTATATTATATTATATTATATTATATTATATTATCAAACCTATCCACAGAAGTATGTACAGTAATCTCCAGGGCACAACATGTGGTAAAGTGCTCATCATCCGCACATGAAACTGATAATAGCCCTTGAGCCTCAGAACAGCTCAGCCTTCATTTGAGCTTCTCTCTTCTGAATCGGCCTCATCCCTCTATCCTTTTCTTCATTTGGATGCTTGTGCCGGTTTCTAATCCTTTTTTCCCTTGGCTCAGGACAGCAGGTGAAGCGTCCAAGTGCGTTTCAGGGATGGCTGCCTATTATTCCTCAGCGGTGGAAGCTTAGTGAAAGCATGGGAATGCTCAGCGCTCTGGTCTTTAGTGCTGGTTATTGATTTTCCAGTCTTAAGGCCAGACTGTGTGGTTTCAGAGCAGCATCTCCAGCCGCAGAACTGGAGTTTGCGGTAAAGACCTGGCATTGGTGCGGCTGCACGCCTGTTACGGGTCAATGTCTCTCTCGTCGCCATCTCCAATACTCAAATGTCTTCGTTGTGCTCAAGTGTTTCAGACAAGGTGCATTTTTTTGTGCGATCAGAGTGTATATTTATAGGGATGCAACAATACAGTTAGTCCACGGTTCAATACATACCTCGGTTTTTACCCACGGTTTTCGGTTCGGTTCGGTTCTGATGGCTTGTCACATACATTTTTTGTTATTCTATTCTTAGGCGACAGGAACAGCAAGAGGTTAAAGAGAAAAAATAAATTTTTTATTGCAATACTCTTTCTTTATTTTACTTAAAAGAATTGAAAAACCTTACTTAAACTTAAAACTTTACTTAAAAAAAACCCTTGTACACATTCCTAGTGTATTGGATAATATAAAATAAATATATATCAAGATTTACACTGGCAGCTCAGAGCTGCACAGCAGCATTTAAGTATGAAATTGAATGAATGAATGTAAAAATAAAACACTACATAGACTTCACTATAAAATATACATTGATTCTTATTAAAGGTACTGTATTAGTTTTTCAGTCAAGAGCAGTGAGTGATTTTCTCTTTGTCTTTTGTTGTTGTATTAACATTAAAGGGATATTTCACTCAAAAATGAAAATTCTGTCATCTTGAAATGAATACAGGTTTGGAACAATATTAGAGTGAGTAAATAATGACATCATTTTAGAGGTGAACTGTCCCTTTAAGGACAGCGTGTTCACTATAGGCTGCGCTGCTGTCAATTTAAAGCTACACTGTGTAACTTTTTTAGTCTATTCTTAGCTAAAAACACTTAGTTCTTTCAAAAATATATGTGCTCATTAATGTATATTTACTTCTTTCAAGTAATAAAGTATTCTCGTAAGTTTATAATATGCCATTGAAAATACATAAGGTAATGGGATCTAACGGTGGTCGCCATGTTGCCCCTCCATCTTGAAAGTACATTAGCCAAAGAGGGACATAACCGGTTTTAACCGGTTTTAATACTCGATGGCACTGTACAAAATTCTCTGCCTCGCGCATGTGCGCGTCAACTTGTTCAGACTTGTCTGGTGCATGTGCAGAGAGTTTTCATCTCAGCAGCGTCCAGTAACAGAGAGTTTTCCTGGCTTGTTTATTCCTCAAAAGTCTGTTTTTCCTTGTGTGGTATTTCTGTGCGTTAATAACTCCGTAAGTAATAATAGTTATTGTCATTGTAGTTGTGTTTCAGAGTGTGTCATCGCGTAATTCAGTTGATGTCACCTCAGAAGTATTTTTGTGTCAACATACAATAGCATAATGCTCACCTATTTGAATAATCATTCAGTTATTTTGTTATCAACAATGTTTATTCGTTTATAGAAAATATTTGCTTGTAATGTATGTTGATGGAAATATGTATCAGGTCTGATCGGCATATTAACAATTGTTATACGAGCGCACTGCAGTGCTAACGTTAAAGCGGCGCACACACTTTTGTAACCGGACACCGCTTGTTAGCAGCGGCAGCTCCGCTCCTTTTAATGCAGCTGCCTTTAGCGCCTATATATGGTACAATAAGCTCTGGTTTACGGTTACATTAGACAAATGTAACTTATAAGTGTAGTTATACAGTTCTTAACTGTGTATGTATATTTACCATCCTTATTTGTTCTCTCACAGAAACCACATTTATGTACATATCCACGCAAACCTGTTTATGCCTTGCAATTGGATGACTGAATAAACATTACTATCATCAAAGTTCACTCTGGATTAGCTGCAGTTCTTTCTAGCCGAATAATTAGGCCAGTTGAGTTCCAACCATCCCACTGCGCACAGAATGTCCCACAGGCACCGTGTCGAATGTGGACGAGGTCGAACTGGAAGCCATGTTAATCTTGGGCTAAATCGGCCACCGTAGGAGTTGAAACGAAATCGGAATTGAGAGGAACAGAACCTAATATTCTCTGGATGGTCATATACCTTTTCACCACTAGATGGGGGAAAATATCACACAGTGAAGCTTTAAGACCTGCGTGCACACAGACACGATTGCGATTTTACTTTCACTTCAGACATAACCGACTGTGTTAATGTAACCTTGTGTGTATTTGACAGTATTAGTGCAGACTATTTAGTCCAGTAATCACGTGTTTGACAGGCGTTTAGTGCGCGCGCTCTGAAAAGCGCATGTTAAAACCGCGCACGCGAATGAGCCGGCAAGGCTTTAAAACGCATGCAAATAATGAACTTTGGTGATTGTGAATAACTCTAGTGTTCCGTGAGTATAACTCCACCACTAACCTGTGATGTGAATGTATGTCGCGTTGTTCAGAATATTGGGATAGAGGCAAATGATATTGAACCGTGAATGTCGTACAGAATGGTTCAATATTATATTGAGAATTGTGGCATCCCTAATATTTACCATCATTATCAACCGTTTACCTGTGATTGGATACAATGCATGGAGGCGTGCAGCAGTGCGGTGCATATAACAGCTCCCTGCTTTAAATCAATGGCTCTCAGTGGCTAATAACAGCACAACGGCCCAGCTTTGATTGTAGGAAGTGCTGAGGGACGCTGGGGGCGGCAGCAAAGCCTGGACAAAGACCGGCTCTCTGATCAATCACAGCCCTGACAGGCCGTTCCTCTGAATCCTGATCCGTCATTCTGCCTCTTCAGGCCCACTCCACTGGACATTGCGTTCCACTCAAGCACAGATAAGGCTCATTTAGTGCTCATTGTTGCTGCACGTCATTGATTTCTTTGATATTTGGCCTCAACAGTTGATGGTCCATGTTTCCTCTACTCTCAGCTCCGCTTCTCCTCAGGCTCAAGCTCATAGTCTGTCATAATCAGTGGCCTTTAATTATCTTTAATCAACTCTATGCATATACAGTTGCAAGAAAAAGTATGTGAACCGCTTGCAGAATCTGTAAAAATGTTAATAATTTGAACAAGATAAGAGGGATCATACAAAATGCGTTGTTTTTTTTTTATTTGGTGCTGTCCTGAATATGATATTTTACATTAAAATATGTTTACATATAATCATTACAAAAATGACCCGTTCAAAATTTTATGAACCATTGATTCTTTATACGGTGTGTCGTTCCCTGATGATCCACGGCTGTGTGTGTGAGTGTGTGTGTGTGTGTGTGTGAGTGTGTGTCGTTCCCTGATGATCCACGGCTGTGTGTGTTTGTGTGTGTGTGTGTGTGAGTGTGAGTGTGTGTCGTTCCCTGATGATCCACGGCTGTGTATGTGTGTGTGAGTGTGTGTGTGTGTGTGTGAGTGTGTGTTGTTCCCTGATAATCCACGGCTGTGTGTGTGTGTGTCTGAGTGTGTGTGTGTGTGTGTGAGTGTGTGTCGTTCCCTGATAATCCACGGCTGTGTGTGTGTGTGTGTCTGAGTGTGTGTGTGTGTGTGTGTGTGTGTGTGAGTGTGTGTCGTTCCCTGATGATCCACGGCTGTGTGTGTGTGTGTGTGTGAGTGTGTGTGTGTGTGTGAGTGTGTGTGTGTGTGTGTGTGAGTGTGTGTGTGTGTGTGTGTGAGTGTGTGTTGTTCCCTGATAATCGACGGCTGTTTGTGTGTGTGTGTGTCGTTCCCTGGATGATCCATGGCTGTGTGTGTTTGTGTGTGTGTGAGTGTGTGTCGTTCCCTGATGATCAACGTCTGTGTGTGTGTGAGTGTGTGTGAGTGAGTGTCGTTCCCTGATAATCCACGGCTGTGTGTGTGTGTGTGTGTTTTGTGATGGTTGTTCTTGACTCTCTTGTTTGTCCTGAGCAGTCAAACTGATCAACGTTCGTCAGAAAAATCCTCCAGCTCCTGCCAATCCTTCAGTTTTCCAGCATCTTCTGCATATTTTCACCCTTTCCAGCAGTGAGTGTGTGATTCTGAGATCTGAGGACGATTGAGGGACTCAAACACAACTATTAGAAAAGCTTCACACATTCACTGATGCTCCAGAAGGAAACACGACGCATTAAGAGCCGAGGTTAAAACTTTCTGAATTTGAAGATCAATGTACATTGTATTTAATTTGTCTTCCGGGAAACATGTAAGTATCTTCTGTTGCTTCAGAAGGGCAACATACTAAATTCATTTTTTATTTTCATTTAAACAAAATATGAACATTTTCTTCATCCTGTTCAAAAGTTTTCACCCCCGGCTCTTAATGCATTTCCTGTAAGCCGCTGTTGGGGAGTTCTTTGTCAAGTCAAGTCATTGTTTCTGTTTGCTCACTTTGGATTATTGGAAATAAAACTGCTCTTGGGTTAATCTACATTCGTCTCCAGTGGATCCCTACGTTACAAAACACACGCACACACAGTATTGAGAATCAAACTTTTGAACGTGGTCATTTTAATAAATTCAGCTATTTTTTGTCTTGTGGACATCTTTAAACATCTTATATAAACATCTTTTATGTAAAATATCTTATTCTGGACAGTACTAAATAAAAAAATAACATGCATTTTGTATACCCCTTTAATTTTGCAAAAATTATTCACATTTTCTACAAGGGGTTCACATACTTTTTCTTGCAATTGTATATATATAAAGCTTTGCGTTTCAGCTTTGCATCACAGGAATAAATGACATTTTAAAGTATATTAATTGTTTTCAACCCCATTGACGTTTACTGTATGGACAAAAACATTTCTAAAAATAACTTATTTTATGTTCCACAGAACAGAATAAAAAAAATCAAACAGGTTTTGGATCACATGAGGGTGAGTAAATGATGACATTTTGGGGTGAATTTTCCCTTTTACTCCCATATTCCATAGCTAATATAAACACTGAATATGAATTACCTCCCTCTATTTTGACCTTTGTTTATACACTGCAAAAAATGCTTTTCTTACTTTGTATTTTTGTCTTGTTTTCAGTCCAAATAGCTAAAAAATCTTACATTAAGGAGCATTTACTAGACAAGCAAAAGTTTTGGTCTTGTTTTTGGGGGAAAATAATTCAAAATTAAGGGAGTTTTTGCTTAAAGGGGTGGTAAACCATGATTTCACTCTTCTAACTTTAGCTAGCGTGTAATGTTGCTGCTTGAGCATAAACAACATCTGCAAAGTTACAATGTTCAAAGTTTAAAGCAAAGGGAGATATTTGCTTTTAAAGAAATCAATTTCTAAGGACTACAGCAAACGGCCAGCAGGCGACTACAGACATTCCTCCAGGGTTGGTGACATCACCAGCCCCAATATTTACATAAACCCCTCCTCTGAGAATATTAAATAAGGGGGGGGGGGGGGGTGAGGCAATTTTGTATCGCTGCGTTGTTGTGGTTAGTAGACAAAACGCTGTTATTTCAATGCTATCTCACGTCCAATTCGTACATATTTTACGAGGTGGCTAATTCGTACGTATTTGTACGTTTTGTCTAAACCTCAGTGACGGGTAGGTTTAGAGGCGGGGTTTGAGGAAGGTCATTCGTACGAATTCATACGAATTTGTCAAATACGTACGTATTAGCAAAAATCTTACACATTCGTACGAGTGAGTTCGTACAAATTTGTACGAATTAGCCACCTCGTAAAATATGTACGAATTGCCGTGAGATCGGGTTGGTTGTTTTCATCCGGATTGCAGGTCTGGGGTACTTGCTTTGTTCAGCCTTCCTAGGGACGGGGGTGCGTTGCAGTGCGTTTAACATACAGTGTGTTATATGCACGTGTGTATGAGACAGAGGGGAACAGGTCGCATTTGCAGCAGATATATGCTGCCCATCATAAATCAAAGCACGAGACAGACAGGGGTCAGAGGAGAATACCGGAAAATGTGACATAATGGACAATATTCGTCTGTATTTGCAATTCACGAGCCGCGGTTCAGCTGCGCGAGACAAACACTGCCAGTGTGTGGATGCACGACGGGCGCGCGGCTCCCGCTGCACATTTCACGGAGGAAAGCTTCCACAATCTTCATGAGTTCAATGCAGGATTCGCACAACGGCTTGTCCTGAAAGATGGATTTAAAAACAGAAGCTGTTTACGGGCCACAACCTGTAAGTATGATTTATTTTTCGTCTATGTGTTTTCCTGTAATAGTTTGTATTGTTAATTGTACATTGTAGCAAGTAAGTAAACAAATGACAACGCTGTTCTGCAAACCAGACTGTTAAATGCTCATTACTTAACGTTATCCGATGAACACCTAACGTTACAAACACTAACGTTAAAATCTCAACAGCGAACTTGGCATTAGTGTAAATGATTCTTTGATTAGAGCTTTTATGTATTGTTTATCTACAGGCTTGCTAAACATGGTTCTGTGTGTGATTTGGCTACTAGTAAAGCCAATGTTTAGTGTTCGCTTTGGGTTAATAGTTCTTGCGACAGATATTTGGCTATAATCGTTCTAAAAATACAAAAGTAACAGTGCCATTCAGTAGCGATCACTATAGATCCGCAGTCTTTACTCTTGAGGAATGAACAGGTTCTGCTCGATCATCTTCACTAAAATGTTCTGGGTCTGATTCGGGCTCATATTGGTATGGTTTTATTGATGCCATTGTTTCTAATACTACCCAAAGCACAGTCTACCGGTAAAGGAAAGGGGCGTGACGTTTCTGACAAACGTGCACTGCGGTTAGCGAATCACAACACACTGGGCCAGCAAACCAATCTGAGCCCATCGCGTATTTTTGAGGGACTGGCTTCATAGAACCCGGAAAGCATCAGACCGTTTTTACAAGGAGGGACAGAGCAGTGTAGAATAAAGGTCAAATATATGAAAAATAAGGCAATTTTTTTAAACGAAGCATGAACACATGTTACAGTGCACCCCACAAACACAATCAAGCCTTCGAAAGAATGTGTTTTACCACCCCTTCAAAATAATCTTGTTTTCTGTTTGAATTAAGATTATTTTGGACTGAAAACAAGACAAAAACACTGTAAAATCCCACAGATGTTCTTACTAAGACTTTTTTAGTAAACTTTACTTAATGTCCAATAATTTGTTGAACTTACTTAAAACAGTTAAGTAATCTGAACTATTTGCATGCTATGCCTTCGTTACTTAGAAAACTCAAGTAAACATTACTTGACTGGTTTGAGTACCATTTTGCCAAAGCAAAAAAACAAGCAGGTGGACGGGCGGGCAGGCAAAGTTTTTTTGAGGTGGTGCAATTTTGTATAGACTTATCACTCACTCATTTCCTCCATTTCCTCTCACCATATTGTGATTAGTGTTCGCTTTGGTTGGACACTTGAAACTTAATTCATATTATAGTAATTAACTTACTATTAATGCAGCAATGCAACAAGAAACCATAGTTGTATGATTTCAAAAGAAGGGAAGTAATATATATATATATATATATATATATATATATAAAATATTTGTCCATTAATGATATACAATATAACTATATTTAATGTCAAATAATGATCTTTTAACATTATTTTTGCTAATATTTATGGCAAAACCTTTTAATTGAGTTGATATAATACCTCTATATTTGTCACAATGTCATTCGACCATGCTTAAGTGTGTCACACACAGACTTCAACAATCAGCATGCAAAACACAACAATGGTAACAAGGATTTTTTTTTATTATTTGTATTATTAATACGACCTTTACTATTTTACTTGCTCTCATTATTTGGGTTATACTGACAAAAGACAAATAGTAAAATAGTAAAACTAAGCAATTAATTTATTCATGCCACAATGCACTCTGGGAGTACACTTCCTCAGATCCCAGATAGAATTAAGTTGACAAAACTTAAACGGTTTAAGTAAGAACAGCTTAATGCAATTAAGTAATGCTTACTTAATTGTTTTTACAGTGTAGTACCTGTAGACTATTGATAAGTAATACATAAGTGTTGAATGGAGTTCAGTTGATGTGTTTTGTCTTCACTTATTTTTTTAAGTTCAGCTTACTTGAGAATTTTAAGGCAATCGGTTTCCTAATATTTTTCTAGTAATGTGAGCACTAATAACAAGTTAACATAACTAATAATTTTGAGTTAAGTATACTTCATTAACAAGTTTTCTGTACAAATTGTGTTAAGTTTTGCCGTCAAAAAATAGTACGCTGCTTTCCTTGAAAATTTTAAGGCAATCGGTTTCCTCACTTTTTCTAAGTAAAGTCAACTTATTGCGTTTTACAGTGTAAGAAAAGCATTTTTTGCAGTGTAAATGACAGTTATCCGCTGTGCTGCATGAAACAAATGCTCTATTTTAACTTAACAAAGCACATGGTGGAAGAACCTCAAAAATGAGTAATATCAAATAACCTATATTTGGTGCTGCTCACATCTTTGCTATGTAAAAGAGTTTTTACACTGGCCTGTGCTATAAATCCCTGTTTAATGTACTATATCAATACGGGATGTTTTATCACCACGCAGCTGATCTGATCTAATATTTGTTTGCCTTAAAGCATTCCTGGCACAGAAGCAAACAAGCAGGACTGACAACGCTGAGAGATTTGTCATCAGGACTTTACCGAAGAGATTTCCCTCGTCATGACGGACGACTTCACATCAACACCTGCACATCTACACTCGCCTCCGCCTGGAACCGTTCCCTCTTCAGCTCCAGAGGTCACACGGAGAAACGTGCTGACAGAAAAACGTTGTCATGAGAAGCTTTATTACATCTCTGAGGGCCAAAAGGTCGTGAGCAATCGAAATCTCATTTATATGTGGGAGGAACCCGGAGTTAATGGCTGGATCTGATTGTGGGTTTGCATGTCATCGGGAACAGGCGAGTAAAGACGGCTTTGTGGACCGGCAGGTGACCCACGTGATCTTTAATGAATTCGCCCTCCTTTGCTGTCGAGTGCTTTATCGCATGCTGTTTCAACGGTTTCGTTTTAGCAAATGTAGTTTTAGAGAAGAAAACTGCTGTGAAATAGTTCAACAAGCTAATTAGGAGCCACAAAACTCGTCCACGGGAGGACATCAATCCAACTGGACGTTTAGAGGGGAAAGTTGGCCCGAAATAGTTTGTTGACAAACAAGATTTAATGCGAAATCTTGGAGCGACAGGGTCAGAAAAACACCAACAGATTGAGAGTGGGCTGCAAGGGCGCTGCGGTTTTCCATAGGGTGTGTTGACACACTTGTAGCTGTGTGTTTCATCAGCTCACGCTCCAGCACAAACACACACATGTGTGGTCTCACTCTAAACGTGTCAGCGCTGGACACACACACACACACACACACAACGCCTCAGTTAGCGGCAGCTGAAGCCTTACGGTTCAGAGGGTAATTCTTCAGCATTATTAACATTATTTGCATTTTTGAAATGGCTGAATTGCTAGTGGTTGCAAAGCCAGTTAACTCTTTGAAATCTGCGATGGAACGATACACAGTGTGCATTTCAGCATCTCAGTATTTATGTGTTTGCTCGGAAATGGCAAAGAAGGCTATTTTTTTTTTTTTTTGGTCATTCAAATAAACCAGTTGGGCACTTTGATTCTAACGATTTGTTTGCATCATCAATCAAAAGAGTTCACAAGTCCTCACATGACACATATTATAGTAAATATTGTATTACTTGAAATAAAATAAACTTTACCTAAAATGAAAATAACAATTTCAGCTAGCTGCAT
>NC_137113.1:46385359-46410359 GCF_949357685.1 Gobio gobio | reverse complement strand
ACCTTTCACCCTGAGGTCATCTCTACAGAGGAAGTGATCACAGCACGAGCTGCTGACAAAGCCTCAGATCTTTAACCACATGTTCATCTCATCCAGGAAGCACCTGAATATTCTGCTATCTTGAGACTTTTTTCCAGATTTGACATTCAGTTAATGCATGAAAATATTTTTTGGAGTGTACATGCCATACGAAATCAATAATCTTCAGTCACAAGATTGAGAACTTTTATAAAATTACAATTATGTGAATAAGAAGATAAACCGTAGTCTATTGCTCATTAATGATTTTTCCCCACTTGACTCATTGAAACTTGAAACAAATGAACCCAAGTTGCCAGCTATGAAATGTTAGTTTATTAATACTGAGATAAGATTGAGTAAGACTTTTATAAAAAATTACAGTTCTTTAATATGACACTGTTACTCACTTGTACACTATACAAAAAAGTGATTATTAAGTTATTACTTTAACTCATCGAAAATAAATTAAGCATTAAGTTATACAACATTCAACTCATTTTCTTGAGTTGCCAGTTTAATGTAATTTAAGTTGAAATATCTTAAACATCCAAGATGATTGTACTTCAAAATTTAAGGCAGCAAAAACATTTTTATTTCTTTTTTTATTTTTATTTTTATTTTATAACGGTAAAAACATCGGTGGTGGCCATAACCATATATTTCATATTATGTTAAACTACCAAAATCTGCCTTTTTACCTTAAAATATACTGATAACCACCACGATAATGTACACTAATGTACATTACTGGAAACAAAAATAAGAAACAAAATTATATATAAAAATGTAATCATATGTTATTGTGTAACGGGACTTTTACTGTTTTTATATGGTATCGATTATATGGTAATTTTTACTTAAATATGACAGTATTTTACAGTAAAATTACAGTAACACTTTCTATTTTTGCAAGTAAAAATGATGAATTACAACATAATCTATACCAAATAAAAGCAGTATTTTACAGTAAAATTACGGTAACACTTTATTTTACAATGCCCTTGTTACACATGTTGCATGTAGTTACTGTAAATTATGCATAATTACATGCAACTAACCCTTAACCAAATCCCAATCCTACCCTAACCCTATAGTAAGTACATGTAGTTCATTAATATTACTCAGTACTTACAGTAAATGCATAATTACACTGTAACACAGACACCTTAAAATAAAGTGTAACCAAAATGACATGTAATGTAACAGCAGTTCTTCATCGTACTTACAGTTATCCAATTACCATGTTTTACTGTATTCTTCTGTAAAAATGACAAACATTTTTACAGTGTACATTCTCAGAAGATAAGCCGTTGTCTATTGCTCATAAATATTCTGTCACCCACACATTGCAAAATATATTTAACACAATATTTTCCTTTTGGGAGTAAACCAGATTTTTTTCACTTCATTTAAATTTATAAGAATCAACCGAATGGAAATCTTTTTTTTTTCTCCTTGGTGGGGGCAGTTTTATGGCTACAAAAACAGAATTTGTGGTTTCAACGGTTGAGGTTTGATGCAAAAGGCTGTGGAACCTTTTATGCAACCTGGCGTCCAGGAGCCTTAAATAAATATTTGGCTTTCCACCCTTTTGAGCCTTTTAGCCTCTGCTAAGGGAAAAGACTGAGCTCGAGAAAAAAAAAAAAAAATCAAGGTCAAATGTCCTGTGCGGGCCAGCTGCCAGGTCTATTTCATAACTACTAACACACGCATGTAGCGCCCACCAGAAAAAAAAAACACATGCACGCACTCACACATGAACGCATACGCACACTGGACATGCTTTCTGCGGAGAAAAAATATATATCTTGACCATGACCACGCGACCAGGGGCTTCTTTAGGGGCAGATGACAGATTAGATCAACGACTGGCCTGTGCGTGGATTCGCTAGGCCGCTGAATTAAACAGGCGGCTGTTTTATCCGAATGCGTGATTGTGACTGTGTTACTCCCCAATGACAGCGCTGTTAAGTGTCCTCCGGGATCAGATAGAATCTGCTCTCCACAGCCAGAGCATTGTTCACAGACGTGTTTTCCTTCCATTGAGTCATTCGGCGCTGGTAGCACTTTGAGATGTTGTTGCCTCATGAGTGATTTCAGATTACGGGTGACACAAAGCCATATCTGCACGAAGAATAAGCAATGGCTTCTTGTTTAGGAACCCTTTAAGTCACTGAAGTGGTTTGCTTTTGCAGTAAATGGGTCCGTTTTTATGTGGTTACAGTAGCAAAACATGGACACGTGTGGCGTAGTTCACTTTTGAATAGCATGTGTGATCTACAGACTCAGTCAATACTTGTACGTTTTAAAGCGGTGGTTGATATTGATTTTACTTTTTTAACTTTAGTGAGTGTGTAGTGTCGCTGTTTGAGCATAAACAGCATCTGCAAAGTTACGACGCTCAAAGCTCAAAGCAAAGGGAGATATTTTCTTTTACAGAAATCTCTTTTTTAAGGACTACAACAAACGGCTGGTAGGGACTACAACGAGTCAGTGACATCACTAACCCTAACATTTGCATAACCCCGCCCCCGGGAACATGTGGAGAAGAGGAAGAGTTGCTCAAGCTGTCGTCCGTCTCTCACATTTATTGATACAGCTCGAACACAAATGCAGACGCATGTCATAAAGCAAGACGACGTCATCAGTTATAACCGTAATTACACTAAACTATCCCTGTTCTCTCTTCAGCAGCAGATATTCTCTGGCTCATCTTACCCCACAGCAGCGCTTTAGAGATTATCACGACAGAATATGCTAATCAATGACTGAAGATGGTTAACTCATAAACTCTTCCTCTATCCCTTCAGTCTCGTTCTACATGTTGTCTCTTCTTCTGGAGTCTCTCCATCATTGTCCGACTCCGGTTTGATCATAAAAGGCTGAACAGTTTCTGTCATTTTCAGTGTGTGTGTGTGTGAGGTATTCGAAGCTGCTAACGTGAGCTCTTGAAGCTCCGCCCTCCTCTTGAGAGGGGGCGGGAGCAGCAGCTCATTTGCATTTAAAGGGACACACACAAAAACGGTCAAAAAGTGACAATTTTAACATGCCATAAAAATTATCTGTGGGGTATTTGAGCTAAAACTTCACATACACACTCATCAGAGACTTATTGTACATCTTGTAAAAAGGGGGGTTTGTAAAAAAATCCTTGCCTCCAATCCAATAACAGCTGTGTAAAACACGTCTGACTGATCCAGTTGATGTTTATCTGGATCTAATTATGTGTCTACTGAAAAAGTAACCATTTGAGAAACCATTTGACCAACCAGCTAAACACCAACTTGGCCGAGCTTAAACTAGATCAGCAAACTTTTAGCTGGTTTGAGCTAGTTTTTCCAGCATGCCTGTGGATGTTCCCAGTGCTTCACAGTTTCTCCAGCTTCAGCATTTACAGGATCATGAGGTTTTGAGGCCTGAAGTGCTCGTCTGCGGGTTTAGGAGGTCAGGGGTCGAGTCTTAGGAGTCTCTCTCATCTCTTGACTGATTCTGATCTGAAGGATTATTAGACTCTCAGCACGGCTTTCGGTTCTTTTCATTGATTTGATTTAGCGTGCACCCCTTGTATTGATATACATTTTCATTTAATCAGAATTATTTGAATCTTCAAACTAAATATAATATATTAAAAGACAATTAATGGTCACACTTTCTATGAAGCCCATGCTTATAATGAATTACTGCCCCATTTATACTTATTTATAAGTATTACTATTCTATAAATATATTTATACAGCTATATTTGTATTATTTTTATAATTACTTATAAAGTCATGCATTTGCTTTTTCAATGCACATGCTCATAATCCATTATACACTGATTTATGAGTATTAAGTGGTCATAATGTTTTTTTGTTTGCTATTTGCAGCTGTTTGGGGATTATTTTATGGCGCCAAAATCTATTTTTTACTTTACTCTATTATTAGTCTACACTCTAAAAAAGGCTGGGTTACAAATAACCAAAGTTGGGTTGAAAATGGACAAACCCAGCAATTGGGTTGTTTTAAGCAAACATTTAACCCAACCGCTGGGTTAAAACAACCCAAATGCTGGATTAAAACAACCCAATTGCTGGGTTAATCCATTTTCAACCCAACTTGGGTTATTTTTAACCCAGCATTTTTTAGAGTGTATTTTTACGTAAAGTGTTAATCTACCACACGTACATTAACTTACATTTTTATACACTAAACGTACAATACTCACGTATTGACAGCACTAAAACGTAAATTATTTACGTATCCAAGTGTGAACGTGTACACTCTAAAAATTGCTGGGTTAGTCCATTTTCAACCCAACTTGGGTTATTTTTAATCACGCATTTTTTAGAGTGTACTACCGAAAGCCTTAATAGGTAGCCTAATGATGTCTACTTCTAATGTATTACTTTAACAGTCAAACTTATCAAGAGCAAAATAAAATAATGTGTGTGTGTGTGTGTATATTACATGATACAAATTTCATTTGTTCCTGAGATCCAGACTTGCTAGGATCAATAATCCTGATTTTTTTGGAGGTATCCCAATCTTCCTAAAACATTTTGAACAACACAAACTCGTGATTTGATCCAGATCTAATTAAGATCTAATCCGATTTCAGAATCCTCTTTTTCTTTTGAACAACTCATTTTCAAGATGACTCAAAAGTGACTTTTTCGCCTCTTGATCACATGCTCTCTCGCTCACAGGGTCTCATTGCTCATTAATGCCCGGGGTCAACAAGCTGTGACCGTCCCTGGCTGGACGTGAGCTGAAGCTGTATGGACATCCTCATCCCCTCCGGCTCCTTCCTAACAAGAACGTGTGCTTTGTGCGCCACCTCCGTACCTGCGGGGTCACGTGGTTCACAGCGGTGAGCCTGGAGACACCATGGAAGCAAGATTTACACTTGCATAACTGCAGATTTAAGAAGTCGTATTTATATCAGAGCTAAAGCCTGTAAATATGCCGTGGGGTAAGAAGCTTGGTCAGTTCGGCTCCCGACCATGAGGCGATTACCTCGATTTCCTATGCAAAACAGCAATAATTTTCCTCCTGCCGAAGCCACACAAACTAAGGTCAACAAACCCGCTGACCACTCTGACATCAGCAGCGGGCCACCTCGAAGAGTGTTGCCGCAAACTACTGACCGGCCGCCGGGTATCAAGATCTTTTTATCATCTCCTGTTTCCGCTCATGTATCATATTTATTGATTGCGCGAAGGTGCGACACTTATTTGACGGAATCAAAAACAAGCAAATGTCCTTTTTAGCTAGTCGCTATTTTCGGTCACGGCCCTATTTATTCCACAAGCCATTTAAACACAGCAGCACCACCCTCCTGAGCAAACCTCCTTCTGCCCTCAGCAAACAAATAGGCTTGGCGGAGAAGGTCCGGTGGTCCGACGCTGGTTTAGATGGTGTTATACCTGGATGGAGGAATTCTTTTGAAATCTAAACTGTCACAGGAAAGATTTCACAGCTTTAATCGGCAGCCAAGGCTTGAGTTGGCTGGCGAGGGGCGGTGAAGGGCGAGCGGTGAGGGTAACTGGCCTTTCGCCCAGTCCCAATGCATGTGTGTGTGTTTGTGTTTGTGATATAAGGCTCATAGGTGCTTCAGGTATATAGAGCGAAAGCCAACTTCAGCAAAACCCTGCTTTGAGGAGCCATCACACCTGATGAATGAGGCCATTGATAAACGTGTGTGGCATACAATCTGGCACAACATCTGCACAAAAATGATGTTAGACCACAAGGCGAAGAGGGAGATAAATAGTGTACAGTTGAATTTTTATTTTTTATTAAAATTTCATTTCATTTATATTTTCATTTCCTCCAATATGCTAAAAACGACTGACTCAGCATATTTTGTAGGTTTTTACTTAATGCAGCTCTTGATGAAGTCGGCTAGTCTTGAATACTTTTCTGTGTTATTCAATTATATAAACCATAGTAAACTCAAGTAGTTTGTGCCCCCCCCCCCCAATATACCTCATATAGCGTATTAAAAAAACTTGAACTTTTTGTCGAACAAAGGCAAGATACATTTACTGGTTATGCAAAATGACACAATAAATATTGTTTTAAAAAACCAAATGCCTTTGACCCGTCGAGGCATGGACTCCACTAGACCCCTGAAGGTGTGCTGTGGTATCTGACACCAATATGTTAGCAGCAGATCCTTTAAGTCCTGTAAATTGCGAGGTGGGGCCTCCACGGATTGGACTTATTTGTTCAGCACAGTTTTGGAGATCACAATCTGGCCCTTGTCGAACTCGCTCAAATTCTTACGCTTGCCCATTTTTCCTGCTTCTATCACATCAACTCTGAGGACAAAATGTTCACTTGCTGCCTAATATATCCCACCCACTAACAGAGATCATCAGTGTTATTCACCGGTCATAATGTTATGCCTGATCGGTGTAGATAGATGTCTTTTGGATTTCAGTGTTTCCATTTACTAAATGCACAAACCACGATCATTCTTGCTGCAATTGAACCTGTATTTAAAATAGTTTAGATTGTGTTTGCTTTTACCTTGCATCGTTTCATACGTGGTTTTGCATTTCACACAAAGTGTCCATGTTGGCATCTGCCTAATTTGACTAGCTTTGACCACATGAGGGATGAGTTAGCAGTACAATATAGACTTTGGGTGCATGAGCTTAAACGTCCTCTATAAAAGACATGGGAAGAATGTCCTCATCATTTTAAAGCTTGATAATATTATATGGTTAGCTACATTTTATTATTTGCATTTATCATTGTTTTCCCGGCTGCACAACCCCATCAGAACAGAACTACAACCCATTTTTGGGTGGCTAAAAAACTACATTTCCATGTTGTTACTGTCACATTAGTGTATACATGGCAATACCCACATTATTATGCATGCAAGTTCAGTTCTTGTTTAATCTGATAATGATGTAGTTATAGATTGACGTGTCCCACAATTTTAATCCAGTTGAACGTGGATGTAATTTTCTCTGACAGATGCATTTCTCAGGCTATGACCAGTTTAGGCAGATTGGGAAAAATGAAGCAACTGCAGTTCAGCATCAGCCAGAGAAAAGCTCTCCATATTTATTTTGCCTTTCAGGAAACTCTGCGCTCTTGTAAGGTGGATTGAGGAAGTCAATATTTAGTCAGCGGCAAGACAGAGCCTATATCTTGTGGAGGATGAGTCACAAAATATTTTGTCATATTACTTTACACAAGTGACTGTAATATTACATATTGTAAGTGGATGGGAGTAATGGATTCCCTTAAAGAGATAGTTCACCCAAAAATTACAATTCTGTCATTAATTCCTCACCCTCATGACGTTCTTCGATCTTCAGAACACAAATGAAGATGTTTCTGATGAAATCCCAGAGCTCTCTGACCCCTCCATAGACAGCAATTTAACACTTTCAAGACACAGAAAGGAAGCAAAAAGGTGGTAAAAACATGGTTAAAATAGTCCATGTGACTCCAGTGGTTCAACCTTAATGTTATGAAGCGACGAGAATACTTTTTGTGCTCAAAAACAAACAAAAATAGCGACTTTATTCAACAAGTTTCCGTTGTAAACAGGGCCGGCACAAGCTCAACTGCCACTTTAGGCAAAACACCGTCGTGCCACCCCCACTCACTCACGAATAAAGATGATCTTTGAGATGCATGCGAAAAACTTGATATTTTTTTTTAATTGATAAAATTGCACTAAAATAAAAGCATACAGAAGCATGTTAAGCGGCAAATCAGTGGTAGTCTCTGCGCATACACAGCTCTTCGTAGCGGTTATAAATATTATTAATATTAATATGGCATCCCAGCAAACATTGGTCCGACGGCAACGTTGTGTCTCTGGCCAAAAATAGCCGCTGTAGGACAGCATAAATCAGGAAAAAATTTAACATTACATTTCCAAAAAATGCATTCAGATATGCTCAACGTACGTCCAGTCAACTTTCATTTTGGAACTATTTTTCAACCATGACAGGATGGGAGGGACGTCTTTTCATCGGTCATTAAACGCCCAAATGTTAGCTGGAATATACACTCACCTAAAGGATTATTAGGAACACATACTAATACTGTGTTTGACCCCCTTTCACCTTCAGAACTGCCTTAATTCTACGTGGCATTGACTCAACAAGGTGCTGAAAGCATTCTTTAGAAATGTTGGCCCATATTGATAGGATAGCATCTTGCAGTTGATGGAGATTTGTGGGATGCACATCCAGGGCACGAAGCTCCCGTTCAACCACATCCCAAAGATGCTCTATTGGGTTGAGATCTGGTGACTGTGGGGGCCATTTTAGTTCAGTGAACTCATTGTCATGTTCAAGAAACCAATTTGAAATGATTGGAGCTTTGTGACGGTGCATTATCCTGCTGGAAGTAGCCATAAGAGGATGGGGACATGGTGGTCAGAAAGGGATGGACATGGTCAGAAACAATGCTCAGGTAGGCCGTGGCATTTAAACCATGCCAAATTGATACTAAGGGACCTAAAGTGTGCCAAGAAAACATCCCCCACACCATTACACCACCACCACCAGCCTGCACAGTGGTAACAAGGCATGATGGATCCATGTTCTCATTCTGTTTACGCCAAATTCTGACTCTACCATCTGAATGTCTCAACAGAAATCGAGACTCATCAGACCAGGCAACATTTTTTCGGTCTTCAACTGTCCAATTTTGCTGAGATTTCGCAAATTGTAGCCTCTTTTTCCTATTTGTAGTGAAGATGAATGGTACCCGGTGGGGTCTTCTGCTGTTGTAGCCCATCCGCCTCAAGGTTGTGTGTGTTGTGGCTTCACAAATGCTTTGCTGCAGACCTCGGTTGTAACGAGTGGTTATTTCAGTCAAAGTTGCTCTTCTATCAGCTTGAATCAGTCGGCCCATTCTCCTCTGACCTCTAGCATCAACAAGGCATTTTCTCCCACAGGACTGCCGCATACTGGATGTTTTTCCCTTTTCACACCATTCTTTGTAAACCCTAGAAATGGTTGTGCGTGAAAATCCCAGTAACTGAGCTGATTGTGAAATACTCAGACCGGCCCGTCTGGCACCAACAACCATGCCACGCTCAAAATTGCTTAAATCCCCTTTCTTTACCATTCTGACATTCAGTTTGGAGTTCAGGAGATTGTCTTGACCAGGACCACACCCCCAAATGCACTGAAGCAACTGCCATGTGATTGGTTGATTAGATAATTGCATTCATGAGAAATTGAACAGGTGTTCCTAATAATGCTTTAGGTGAGTGTATAAATATTACACACACAATAAGGTGAGCCACATAACATACACATGCATAAGCCTACCTTCCAGAAGCATGTTGGGCGTTAAAATCATTAGCAGCTGTAAAAGTAGCCATCTTTTGTATTAATGTACAGATTTTTTTATTATATTTTTGGATGTACATCAGGGAGTTTTTCATGTAGACCGATAGCGCTCTATGTGAGGCGGGATGGGGTGGGAGTGGTAGGATATTAGAATGAAGGAAAGTTAGATTTAGAATAACTAATGGAGTGATAACTTGATGATGGAAGTGCAATTTTTCAAAGGAAAAAATTATTTTAAACAATTTAATTGAAAAAAATTGCCGCCCTAGGCTATAGGCAATTATCGGCCCGGGTTGTAAATAGTGCAATGCACTCATGTACGGTAGCCGATGCGGTTCATGTGAGCACCACAGCACATGCACGGGACCTGCACTGTATTGTAAACAGCGTAGGAGTCTGGCACAGGCCAGAATGAAATTGTTGAATAAAGTCATTATTTTTTTTTATTTTTTTTTTGAGTAAATGACCACAAGATTTCAATTTTTGCAAGATAATCTTTGTGACTGTTTGTTGCAAAGTCAATTTTACTTTTGCAAATGCAGAATGAGAAACATCTCTAGACTGTCCGACCATGGGACATCTACCTTCATCACAAGCAGCATCCCTCAGTTGGGGCATCTCATTGTCATCCCCTAGTCCATGGATGTGAATTTAGTGCTTTAACCTCGCACCCTTGGCTCTGTAATGCTTGCAGACGGCTGTCTGTGTTTTCTTCATTTGTCAGGGTCCGGACAGGAAGCTGATGACTTCAGTTGTTGTGATGCATGCATAATGAACCAGCGTGCACAATGGCCCACCTGTGAGCAACAAAGATGCACTCTTCTTTGGCTTGGAGGTGCCCTCTCCAGCCCATTGTCCCGCTCTACAGATTCGACCCAGCTGCGTGGGCGTCCGGCCTCCATGGGTATTCATGTGGCCAAGAGTCAGAGCGTCAGTGAAAGGCGAAAACCGTGATTGTGCTCCCTCCCCCACAAGCCATCCCCGCACCCCAAGAAAGAGCTCTTTATCTGGGCCTGAAATCGCGGCCAACCAGCTGTGTACAAATGTGTGGAGCTTGCGTTTTTTAGGGAACTCAGCTGTTGTTTTGTACTGAAAGACGAGCTTCCATCACACTTGCCGAAAACACTAAACGATATTGGATGTTCATGTTGGCTCCCTGGAAAAGATCCGTGATTTTCCGCAAGGCGTGTGCACAGGAGCCGTCTCAGCGCACCACTAAATCTGGGAGATTTCAAAACGAACATGGCATGTGTCAAAAATCAAGGTTTTGTTCAGCTCAGAAAACGAGAATATCATTTCCCTGCTGAATTACTGGACTATACAGAGTAGTATTAGTCCAAAACCATCTCTTGACACATTACTTAAAGTGTTCATGCATTATAAAGATATTCAAAATGTGCATTATTATGCATTGTATCTTTTCATAACTAAATGCAACCAAAGTAATATGCATTACAATATTCATAGATTCTGAAATTGGTTGTTTGGCATATGTTTTAATGCATTAAAGGTGAGTTCAGTCAATAGATAGATAAGTATTATAATTAGGGCTGTCAAAAGATTAATTGCGATTAATCGCGTCCAAAATAAAAGTTTTTGTTTACATAAAATATGTGTGTACTCTGTTAATTATTATTTATATATAAATACACACACATTCATGTATATATTTAAGAAATATTTGCATGTATATACTGTATATACATTTATATAATCTATAATATATATAAATATAAATGTTTTATATATAAAAATCATATTTTTTTCTTAAATATATACATGCTTGTGTGTGTATTTATATGTAAATAATAATTAACAGAGTACACACACATATATTATGTAAACACAAACTTTTATTTTGGATGCGATCAATCGCGATTAATCTTTTGACAGCCCTAATTATAATGCATTATAACTGTGGCTACAATTGTTAAATGGGACATACAATGCATTACAAGGCATAATTAATGCATTAAAAATACAATGCATTATATAAAAAGGCTTAAGTAAAGTGCTACCAAAGTAAAAGTCATGCATGTCACTTATAGATTGCTGCAGGGATGATGCATTTTTGTCAGCAAAAACCTGGAAATAAGCATTTTAGCACTTCTACTTTCATCGTCCTGAAGTCAATGGGTTTTTTGAATGGGTTTTTGATTAAATGCCTGAAATAAGGTCTGTGATTAACACAAACTCAGGATATTTTGACATCAGTAATTTTGAATAAATTTTTTCACCCTGGAAAAAGTGTTTGCTAACAAGTGTCTAAACAGGACTAAAGGTGTCTAAAAGGTTGTCGGGGACATTAAACAACATCCGCAGAGCTAGTTGCTTTCACAGCCTTGTTGTATTTATAATCAGCTCTTACTCAAACTTTCAGAGAATGTTTTAAATAACAAAAGAGTTTAATGGTGGTGAAGTTGAAGTCATGTGACCGTGGTGTAGTTCATTTATAACCTAAAATATTTAATAATCATAAACCTTTGGTGGTCACAGAGCATATTTTCTGCAATAATCCAAAATCCAATGGAAAAATCCTGTTGGGTTTTTATCAAGGGAACCAGGGAGATGCCAACATACAGGTTTGCCTACACAAATATGTAATTACTGCAGTGAATGAAATGAAATTGAAATGAAATCTGTCTGGCAGGGCAGGCAGTGTTGTTGATTATGGTGGGCGTGACCTAGTTTTGTGGCATCATGGCATTTGCTTGCAGTGTTGATTGTGTGCAACAGGTGGATTATGACAGCAGTGAGTTTCCCAAAAGCTGGCATTAGGGTAAATTAATGTGCAGATTAGTTTGCTAGTCAGAAACTTTCTCTCGTCTGTGAAAAAAGAAAAAGAAAAGGTTACACTTTCTTTTATGTGTCCGTGTTACAGTGCAATTATACATTTAAGTGCTGAGTAATATTCATTAACAACATGTAGGGCCCTATTCTAACGATCTGAAACGCAAGTGTCAAAGCGCGAAGCGCAAGTAACTTTGTGGGCGGGTCTCGGCGCTGTTGCTATTTTCCCGGCGGGATAAATGGCTCTTGCGCCCGGCGCAAATCTAAAATGGGTTGGTCTGAAGTAGCTTCATTATTCATAGGTGTGGTTTGGGCGTAACGTGAATAAACCAATCAGAGCGTCATCCAACATTTCCTTTAAAAGCAGGTGCGCAAGTTCCATTATGGATTGCTATTATTATGGCGTATTTACCAGGCGCACGCCAGGAGCGGTTCACAGCAGAGGAGACTGATGTTCTTGTAAGAGCAGTGAAAGACAGAGAAGTGAAGTTGTAATGTTGTACATTATGGTAAAAGTGATTTCACAGTCTTTTTTTTTTCAGTCTTTCAGTTTTTTCAGTTTTTCAGTCGATTTTTTTTCCTGGTTCTTGACGGACAAACCAATTTGTCAGATGTCCTTATATACATATATGTCTTGCCACTATATTGGGCAAACAGGTCTTATCCTTAATTATTACAATTAGCCTGAATAATTTGTAAGCTAGATTTATGCCTATTTTTTCACATCTTCGTGGCACACCACAATGATTTCCGTCATCTCATGTGTTAATATTTTTTTAGTGTAACAATTTATGATTTGCAAAAATAACTGTTACATCTGTGTAGATTACATGAGCAAAGTGTATGCGCGTTGTGCACGCTATACATTATGGTCAAGCATGCGCCCTTAAAATAGCATAATGAACAACGCGCAACGCGCCACTGACTTTAGACTAGGTTTTTTCTGGTCAGTGGCGCAATTGTTTAATGGAACAGCAAAATAGCACCAGGGATTGTTTGCGCCGGAACACGCCTCCTTTTTTGCGCTGAACCGCCCAGGTAGCGCAAGTTCATTCACTAGTTTAGCGACGTGCTTCTGTGGAGGGAAAAGCGCGCTTTGCGCGGGTGCAAAATAGGAATGACACATGCGTCGGTGTACAAAGTCAATTGCGCTGGGTGCAAGATAGGGCCCGTAGGGTTAGGGTTAGTTGCATGTAATTATACATAATTTACTGTTATTACTATAGTAAGAACATGCAATTTATGAGAAAGTGTTACGAACACTGGTGAGCAACTCAACAAACAGATATAGAATAGACTACACTTGATGTATGTATAATGCATCATAAAGGAATTCATAATGCCTTATATATTTTCAAAAATAATTGTAACCCAAGTTGAATTTAATTATAATATTTGCAGATTCCTTGTTACATCTTAAAAAAGTAACTTGTACACATTTTTACCACATCACTTTCATTCATTTAGTATATTTTTTTTCTCATTAAGCATATGCAGATTATAGAAATATAACTGTGTAATGATTTAAGGATCCAATAAAATTGCACAAATGTGTGTTTTCTAAAAATGCAATATCGTCTAACACAGTGGCATATATTCAGACAGCATTACAATGTAGTGAACTATATAATAAATGCAGATTTTAACCTTAATTGAACTTCAGATTAACTGTGTTCTCATGGAAACAATGTGTTTGCTAAATGTAATGTCGAGGGGCGTGACACTTTTATTGGGGCACATTTTCACTCAATTTATTACAATATTTCCTGGCCAATTATTTTGTTATAGAAATTTTACCGAAAAACCAATAATAGGATGTTTAATGTCAGGTTTCATTGTGACAACATGTCTCACAATAAGCCAAGACTTGCATTGAAACTGACTTTCAACAATAAACCTTCCCTGAGAAATATACACTGGACTAAAAAGTAACTAACCCTGGTGTCCCCTACACACACACACACACACACACACACACACACACACACACACACACACACACACACACACACACACACACACACACACACACACACACACACACACACACACACACACACACACACACACACACACACACACACACACACACACACACACACAGCATAACAATATCAGAATTTTTTTTTGCTCAAGTTTCTGGATGATATTAAACATGTGGCAATGGTTAGAGAGGCGGAAAACAAGCTGAAATAGGCAACCCAATCCCGGGCGGACCATTTATCAGGCTGGCCGCCGTTTTCTTTTTCTTTATGCTGACAAAGTCCAGCATCTCACCTTCCAAATGAAAAGCTAGTAATAGGGCCAGCGGAGGCGAACGGATCAGAGCTTTCAACACACGCCTCACACACAGATGAAACATAGCGTGCGGGGCAGATCCTTAACTAATTGCACTTTGTCTTGTTTTCTTTGTGTCTGAACACTGCAAATTCTATCATTATTAGATGAGCGTTTTACAGTGACAGGCCCCACCAGAGTCCAATTGGTGAAGTTTAATGATTATCCTTTTACTTCTGAGGGCTCTGTCTCTCATGACAATGTGCAGTGATCTGCTTAAACTCATCCGCAGGGAAAACCAAAGCCGAGGCTTTCCAGGTCTGTGTGGGTAGTTAGGGTTAAAGAGAAAGCCCTGCAGTTGAGACATCAAGTGCAACAAAAGATGCTCCAATTATACCACGTTCCTTTAAACGGTTCAATTAGCAGGTTTCTATAATAATAAGCAGCAAAATGGTTCACATGAACTTGTTATATAATCTTACACTCTTACATAATCATCGCAAACGCGGAAACGCTCGTTTCAACATTAGAATTTAGGGGAACGCTTTATAATAGCATCCCATTAGTGAAAATGCTTGAACTATTATTTATTAAAAATGAGCAATACATTAATAAATACTGTAACACATTTTTGTTAACTTTAGTTAATAAAAATACAGCTTACTTCATGTTAGTTTAAGCCCATGAAATAATGTGAACATACAAATTTTACTTTTATAATTCTGTCAATATCATATTTTCAAAACAAGTAAAACACAGCATATATTCAGACACGATTACTTTAGGTGAACTATATATTGAAGGTTTAGAATTAATGTTTTTAATGTAAAGATCCCAAAATAATGTGAACATCATGATTTTATTAATTGATTAGTAAATGTTGAAATTACCATTAGAGAATCTTATTAAATGCTGTAGTAGTTTTCATTGTTAGTTCACGATAAATAATGCAGTTAGCTAATATTAACAAATGTTTAATAATAATTTAGTCACTCTATTAAATAAATACCTAGGGTTGTGTTTGTTGTCTTCTAAGAGAGTCAAAAAAATAAGCAGATTTAGCAGTTTTTAAGGCCTTTCTGTATGCAATAATACTTTCTTTCCATGAAATGCGATAAACCTCTAGTTTTGTTTTCTTCCAGATGCGATCCCTTTTTTCTGGTTGCTGTTTTGAGGGCCCAAGTGTGCTTATTGTACCACAGTGTTGGACTATTTTCGTTAATCTTCTTTAAGTGCAAAGGTGTCTAATGTGCTGTTAATGTAATTTTAAAGTGTTACTGAATTTAGACGAGTAAGTCATTGTTGTTTCACGTGAAAACAAGGCTGTTGTTTTGTAAAGCGTGATTGAGAAATGGTGTTTAGTTTTAGGGCGATATTAGAGCATGTTTGAATATATATAGAAATATATAGAGTTTTACACTCTTGGCATAAAGTTTAATTTTTCATTTATTCTGGCCAAGAACTGATCGACACACTCTGAGAAACGTCCCAATGTACTGCGTTAATATGAAGGATTTTTCAGAATGGATTTACTCATATTTTGAATTACGCATACGCATTGTGTTTTAAAGGAAACGTCCATAAACGTAAACTGGCAGAAAATTTCATGCACCTTTTCCAATTTGATATGCTTTTTTTAAATTGAGGTGTGAAATCTGACATGAATCATTTATATCAGTATTAGTTTAAGGTTCTCCCTGCTACTCAAACACAACTGAAAAAACGTGACACCAAATAATGACTGGTTCGTCTCCTACACACACTCAGTGTGCACATGTGCACCAACTCAACTGTGCAACAGCTTGCATATCAAACTGAATTTTGCAGTTTTTGAATGCGTTTTCCATTTTTGTGTGTAATGTGCATCAGACGGCCCGTGGGCGTGCTGTCTGAGACTGTGCCCCGTCTCCTCCCTCTCAGCTTTTGTGAAAGTATGCATTTGAGTTTGGAACAAAGCCTGGGAATACCAAAATGACTGGGGCATTTGTGCAGTATTGAAAATTAAAATCTCCAAACCTTTTTAAAACCAATGCAGGTACAGTAATCGCAATGTCCCCTCGGTGAGAATTTGACAAACCCCCGCTAAACGCCTAATGCATGCTGGACTTGTTAATGAGCCAGATTTGCAGGCGTCACTCTGAATAAGTACACTTATGTGAGTGCTAATATTTGTTCCAGATTTCATAATTATATCAATTTCATCCGGACTAAATGCAGACTCAGACAGGTCTTTTGACTGAACTCAATGGGACACCGTTTGCGACTCGTTGCACCCCTATAATGGGGGAGTGTGTGTGCCTGCCGACTCTTGGATCCGAGACAAAACCGGCATGGGGTGAGAGAGAAAAGAAAAAGCCAATTAAGCCAATTAGGGATAATGATTTGGAAAATATAATTCATTGTGTAATATAATAATATTAATCGCTCAATTTAAATTTTAGTCTGTTTATCACAAAATATATAACATTGTTCTTGTGGTTTTTGGATATTTTGTACATATTGTCCCTTTAACAACACTTTATATAACAGTAACACTTTAATTTGATGGTCCAGACAGTCTGCTTAATATCTGCTAAGACTTTATTCTGAAGCTCCCAAACAGACATTCTACCGACTATAAGTAACTTTACAAGTATACTCTAAAAAAAAAAGAAGGTGCTATACAGCACTTAAAGTGGTTCTTTGGCTCGTAATCATAGGGGAACCACTTTCAGTGCTGTATAACAGTGTTAATTTTGACAGCAAATTTTGATTTAGTTTTAGTCATAGTCTTTTGACTAACATGCCATTTAGTTTTAGTCATATTTTAGTCACCTGAATTGTTTTTAGATTTAGTCTAGTTTTAGTCGACTAAATATCATAAAATTTTTGTTGACTAAATCTACAGTAGATTTAGTCTCCTAAAATCTAATGAGTTTAGTTAAATTGTAATTCATTAAGCATTAAAGCATTACATAACCAACTGTCACTTGAACTAACATTTTGACATCATTTTGTTTTTGACATTAAAAATACACGAAAGAGCTCAATTCACTTTTTTTTTTTTTAAATCTATATAGTTTTTATAACTTTGTATTTCTGTTTTAGTTAGTAGGCCATATCAGGTTAAGCTAAAGCCTCAAATAAGTTTGTTTATTTTTTCTATTTCAGTTAACATTTATTTATTAATTTCAAGTAATGACGATTTTTTTTATGGTTTTATTTAACTATTATAACCCTGATACTTTATTGAATATGTGTCAAATACTGGTCTTTCCTCCTAACTTTGAATTAAATGGGAATGAAATTAAATACAGTTTATTGTGTAACCAAAAACTAATATATAATGTGTGACTTTTAATTATAAACAAGCTCGAAATAAGCATTGACTCTTATTTTGAAATGTCTGCGCCATACTATTGCAGTTGCAGGAGCTCATTCAAGTTCAGATGAGGGAGATAAAATATGCATTGTTACAACCATCTAAACATCGAAGTAAACATTGTCATTATTCATCAGCAATAGTTCATAAACAATTGCCTGTCATAAATGTGTGTTATTCATTGATTGTGAGCCGCTCTGGAGCTGGATTGGGGATGCGTGAGCCTGTAGAAGCGCAACAGCGTCTTGTTCTCCAGCGGTTAGATCAGTTCAAATCAAATGTGCGCATCTTTTACACAGGACATCAGTTCTGACTGGATCTCTTCCCTAATCGTACCTCCCTTAGGGGAAATTTTTGTCTCGTTTTTATTTGTTGACGAAAATGACAGTTGATTTTCGCCATAGTTTTTGTCATCCAACACTAGTTTTTATTTAGTTATCATCTCGTTTTCGTCAGTGAAAAAAGGTTGTTTACGAAAATTGTTGGTCAACAAAATTAACACTGCTGTATAGCACCAAATCTTGGTGCTTCAGCGGTTCTTTGGGATGGATGACTGAGGTGCTATATAGCACCGCTACCATATACAGAACCTGTTAAGCCCATGTATGATTCTTCAGTGGTTCTTTGGGGTGGTTAAGATGCTATATATAACCACTGCTGTACAGAGAACCTTTTAAGCCCCTCTAAAGGTTCTTTACAAGCAAACAAACCACTGTTGGTGCTGTTTAGCACCATTTTAGATGAAGAAATAAAATGCGATATGGCACCTCTTATGGGTTCTACATAGCACCATTTGACAAAAGTGCTTTAGAGCGCCTTTAAAGATATGGTGCTATATAGCACCAAAATTGGTTCCCCTATGATTACAAACCAAGAACCACTTTTAGTGCCATATAGAACCATTTTTTTTAGAGTGTACATGTCAAATGATTCTACTAACCCGAACCCTAACAACTAACGCTACTAATAGTCTACTACAGTCTTCTAATACTGTAATGAGAGTTAGCTGACATGCAGTTGCAAAGTTATTTAGAGTGTCTAAAGTGGATCATCAAAATAATGTGTAGCCAAATAAAATGAATCTAAAATTTTGCACTTATGTGTACTTACTCAAGAAAGTACTGGGTAATATAAGGTAATTACATGGGTTAAGGTTAGGTTTAGGGGTAGGTTCAGGGTTAGTACCTAGTTATTACCCAGGTATTGTAATAACTAGTACAGAATGGGGAGCATGACTGTAAAATAAAGTGCTACCAAATACTTTACATGTGCTTTAGTTTGTTGGTCAACATATTAACTTTTCAAAGCAAACTAACTTTAAACTTTAAGGTGAACAAAGTGCACATGAAACTAAAGTAATTTCATTCATATTATAACCTAATATCTTCTACATTTAACATTTAAGTACACTACAAGTGCATTTTTTAGGGGTCATATGGGCTCCTTTTTTATTATTTGTATTGCACTTTTATGTTCTTTTTTTAACTTGAATGCTTTTGTCGCCATTGCAAATGCATGAAAAAGTGCAACACTGTTAGAATTTCCACCTTCTGTGTTTCACAGAAGAAAAATAACACTGGTTTGCAATGTCATGAGTAAATAATGTATTTCCATTTTTGGTGAAGTAATCCTTTAATGCTGAGTAAGCCTTAGCATTGCCGCTTTATATTACTCACGATCCAGCCATTCAGCTCCAGCGGGGAAATAAAACAGAAGGAATACCTTTATCAAAATGACAACTTTGACTGAAGCTCTTGAACTTGTTCTCCTAAATCAATGCTTTTTATATTCGGCGTCAAACTCCCCAACATATGAAGGAGACAGATGTCCACTCATTACAACTTCTTTTGACATTTCCTCCTATGGCCCAAACGCCTCACTGGAGAGTCGTTAGAAACGAGAGTCTGTTTAGTCTCCAGCAAACATCCCGCTCTGATCTGCTGTCAGCTGGATTATGAAGAGCATCATCAGTCACTGAGGACACACGTACACCCACATTCATGAGAACACACTCCAACCACTGACAACATAGTTATGTTCTGCAGATCGCTTCTCCCATATGGTCCCTTTCAGTTCATTCATGACTGTGATTTTATTGAGATGCAATTACACCCTGATTAGTTTACAGTTTTTGCGGAGACTGAGGGCGAATTCACTTTTGCATGTGGTATTTTGTCGTGGTCACATGCCATCTAATGTAAGCAGGCACTATCTGCATATTATATCATTGTTATTTTGAGTGCAAACTATGTACATTTGACTCATTATAGTTTGTGCCTTTTTCACAAAAGTTATTGCATTGGATATTTGTATACTTTTATAGACTTTTTGGGACCAGTAATTTAATCAAATAATAAATAAATGATGAGAAAGAGCATCATACATGTACATATACCCCGATGCTTTTCAGTCGTACTGAATTATGATAGATTGTGCCACATGATTTGCATGATAAAACAACATAAAACAACACAGATGGGGCGATGAAAAATAAAAGGGGCCAGGATAAAAAAAGAGGGAAAATCAACAAAAAAAAACAAAAAAAAAACAATGTAATGTTTTTTTTTGTACCATAGTTGTTAATACATCCAAATAACAAAATAACTAACTAACTCAACTAACTAACCAACTAACCAACTAACTAACTAACTAACTAACTAACTAACTAACTAACTAACTAACTAACTAACTAACTAATTAAAACATACAAATTAAAACTTAAAAAAAAAATATATATAGCATGACTTTTTTAAATGATAAACATACACCACATGACGTTTTACAGCCTATAAAATAGCCTTGCCTTGTTATAAAAAATATATTAAATTATCTAATATTTTGCAAAACTTGTTAACCTTTACACACATTTATGAATTATTTGCACCACTGGACTTTAATTTGGTGAACTTTTTAAAGTAATTTTCATAACTAAGAAATAATAATAAAATACGTCCAACTACTCAATAAGGATTTGGTTTTAAGAACATACTCTTAATAGTTAAGTTTTATATATTAAAATATAAAACTGTTATAAACAAACAAACAAATTAGATAAATAAATAAACAATAATAAATCATTAAAAAAGAGGGAACATCTAAAAAAAAGTTTTAGAAAATGTAGAAATGTAATGGTTTTTTGTTACTTTTTTGTACCATATTTTACATTTCATACATATGATAAAATAAATAAATAAATAAATAAATAAATAAATAAATAAATAAATAAATAAATAAATAAATAAATAAATAAATAAACAATAAATAAATAAATAAATAAATAAATAAATAAATAAATAAACAATAAATAAACAATAAATAAATAAATAAATAAATAAATAAATAAATAAATAAATAAATAAATAAATAAATAAATAAATAAATAAATAAATAAATAAATAAATAAATAAATACATATTAATTCAGAAAACATGTTCACCATACACTTGAAAAAAAATTAAGGTCTCCAATTTAACTTTTTCTAGTGACTGATCTCATCTATATTTTTCCGTTGGCCAAATTGAATTTCTGTGAATTGATGCAATTTAATTCACAGAAATTCAATTTGGCCAACTAAAAAAAATTAGATGTGATCAGTCACTAGAACATTTTCAATTGGAGACCTGATTTTTTTTTTTACAGTGTAGAAAAAGTAATACTTTAGGGTCCAATTCTCACTATTAACTAGTTGCTTATTATCATGCATATACTGTAAAAAAAAAAAAAAAGAAGAAGAAAAAAAAGAAACGTTGACATAACTTAAATTTGTTAGGCAACTTGCTACTCAACTTAACTTAAACAAAGTAGTTCACTCAACTAAATTAACTGAGTAAGGTCACATGTCTCCCAATTTAGGATCTTTTTTTGATTTTGTGTTGAAAATTGTTTATTTTGTATGTCACCATCATGGTGATCAGTGTTTTCTTTACTTTGACAAGTTTTTAATGTAAGTGTTTCTCTGGCTGCTGTAATAAGAATATAATCATTGTGTAGTGGCTTAATTCACTTTTATGACTGAGTTTAATATGAGCAATATACTATTAACTTTGTTTTATTGTGATTCCAGAAAAGATCCAGCAGTTTTAATCAGAAAAGTTGAATTAGGTTTAAAACAGATTGTACACTAAGCACTTTGACCTCAAGAATCAGCCTATGAATCTCAACAATGGTGACATGCATCATGCCGCAATGCATTCTGGGAGCCATGGATGAGTTTTGCATGATGCACCCAGGATGCATTGTCAACTGGTTGCAACTTGTATGCTTGTTAACTTTAATCAAATTTACAATGAATACTAGGTTGGTCCTACGATTGTTGAACCAACTTCTTTTCACTGGTTAAGCCAGCTTTTTTGCATTTAATTGTCCAGTTAACTAAAACAGAATCATTATGCTGCATTCACATCAAACGCGAATAGAGCGTCAGGAGCGAGTGATTTAAATGTTAAGTCAATGGAAAGGCGTGTTGACGCGATTCCGCCTCATTCGCGCGTCCAGTTCTTGCAAATGATGCGATTTTGACGCGAATTGAGCGTCTTGCGCGAATGGTGCTTTTTGTGCATTCACGCGTTTGAAGCGAATTCACGTCTGACGCCCAAGGTGAAAAATTTGAACTTTGGCATCAATTCGCGCCGCGTTAACCAATCAGGAGCCTGCTCGCTGCTGTCACGTGGTGAAGTGATGTGATGAGACACCCTGCATAATAAAAATACTACTATTGTGTCACAAAATGTAGTTTTAAGACTTTTTCAGGTGAGAATGTAGTTGTTTAAAGCTAAAATCTGTGGTTTATTTATAAAGAGAGCGCCTATTTAAAAAAAAAAAAATCTTGTGTTTGTGGAGTTGTGAGCTCCAGTGGATCAGTGGCGCTCAGCACTCATTAACCCCGGCGAGAGCAGCCTTTCCTCGGCCAGTCCTTCTGCCGTCTGCCGCTGGCTCTGACGTCCTGTAGTGGTTCATCTTGTGTGGATCTAACGGCCGATCTTTGCTCTCATGAATCTATCATTTGTTGTCTGCCAAATCGTTTTGACTGAGGGCAAACAGAAGTTTCATAACTTTATTTTTTTTAGGATATTTAAATATACATGCAGTGAAGATAATGTAGGAGTTGCCTGGACCACATTTGTGTGGCTATTAATGTTTAATATATTTTTGATGAAAATGAAAAGGGGCAGAGTGGTGTTTTATGATATTTTTCTCCTGGAGCGCCTTGAACGCGTGTCTATTTTGCTTCAAACGCTCGATTTATACGTGCGTCCAATTCGCTGTGGACGCGCGAATGGATTCAAAATGTTCAAGCGTCCAAGACGCGATTTTGACGCTCTATTCACGTTTGGTGTGAACGCAGCATTAGTCTAAATTTTTGTGAGTTGGATTTTTTACATATTAATGCCTTATTCTGCATGATCCCTTAATCCCCCAATACATAAACTTAACAACTGCCTTACTAACTATTAATAAGCAGTAATTATGAGTTTATTTAGGCAAAAGTCAGAGTTAAGAGTGAGAATTGGACCCTGATCTTAAGTGTGACCACAGTTTTTAAATCAGCATTTCAGTTTTTCTGAATAAATGATCTAGACCTAGACAAAAAAAAGTGCATCATGATATCACGATATATCAAATTGAAATAAAAGCCCCATCAGTGGCATATTTCTTTCAGAGTGAGTTCCCCTTTAAACCAGAGGCCTGCGTCAGTAAAGGTGACTTTTTCTGAGCAGGAACACTTTATGAGAAGAAATGTAGCGTGCCAGCAGAACCACCCTGAAGATCTCACTCATTACACATGACGATGGTAGTCAAACTTCCTTTGTTTACACTTCCCGACACAAAAGTAAAGGCTGAGCGTTTCTCACCTTTGCTCTGTGTAGTTTAACGGCACTGTTACCCATCCAGTCGACAGGCTCTCACTTCCTAGCAGAGGGCAGGAGGTCTCGTCGTGCCGGCCTGTAGACACACAACAAAGAGAATACTGCTTTCTGTCTCTTTGCAGGTTGTCACGGTCCCGCTACATTCTGACTGGGTGTCCCAACAGTGAGCCGCCTCTGCTTTCAATAAGCAAACCCCAGTCAGCATTTGGACAATGTTATTGCTGTCATAAACATAACAGAGTTTTGATGTTTAGATGGTGCGTTGTAAGACATTTCGAGGGGGTTTATACTTCAGATGTTGGAACAAATAAACTGTAAAGAGACTGTGACGCTGAACCAGCTGTCGGCTGGAGAGCTTTCACTGCCGTAAGACAATAACGGGAATTAATTGTATAATCCAGAAAGGAAATAAAAATATCTCTTTTATATCTCTTTTTTTCTTTCTTATAGACAGCAAATTGTGACCGTTGCCAATAAGCAGATGTTCAACTTAATGTTTTATGGCTCTTTTAACATCTGGACATACAGTTGGAAATGAGTCCGTTGGCTAATACTGGCACATTTACAATATTAATGAGTATTGTCCTTATAAATAAAGTCAAAGCAAACTTGAAAAAATGGTACCAAGAATCTCCTATACACTATAAAAACTTATGTGATCAATAAGTTACGACAACGTATATTTTCACATTGCTTTTACGTGCAATTTTCAACGTTTTTATAATGTATACACGATTCAACTAAACTTTTTAAGTCAGTTTAATGTAATTTAAGTTGAAATTACTTAAATAATTTAAGGCAGCAACTTTGTAAACTGTAAGTCTCAACAATGAAGACTGTAAACATAATTTTTCAAATTTGCAAATAACACAAAGATTATTGGAGTTTGCTTTACAAGGAAATACTTGTTCAATCTTTATACTTCCATGTTCCATGTTTAATTGAATGTGTTACATGACATTAATTTGTGAAATTTAGCAATTTCTGAGTTTCAAAGACAGAATCATGTTGGCATTGTGCCGATTTGTGTCATGGAAGTCCAGTGATGATATATGTGTGTCCTGGAAATGGGAAGCCTTATGCTGCGTTCACACCAAACGCGAATAGAGCGTCAGGAGCGAGTGATTTCAATGTTAAGTCAATGGACAGGCGCGTTGACGCGAGTCTGGAGGTCCTGCGGCGCGATAGACGTGTTTCGTGGGGCGCGATTCCGCCTTGGACGCGCAAATGACGCGAATTGAGCATCTTGCGCGAATGGTGCTTTTTGTGGATTCATGCGTTTGAAGCGAATTCGCGTCTGACACCCGAGTTGATAAATATGAACTTTGGCGTCAATTCGCGCCGCGTTAACCAATCAGGAGCCTGCT
>NC_137113.1:46375359-46380359 GCF_949357685.1 Gobio gobio | reverse complement strand
ACTAATAAACAGCCAATATCCAAGCAAAATATTTTTTTGAAAAAAGTACACTCACACACATAGCCGTGGATCATCAGGGAACGACGCACACACTCACACACACATACAGACACACATCCATGAATCATTAGGGAACGACACACACACTCACTCACACACACACAGCCGTGGATCATCAGGGAACAGCACACACACACACACACACACACACACACACAGCCGTGGGTCATCAAGGAACAACACACACTCACACACACACAGCCTTGGATCATCAGGGAACGACACACACACACACACACACACACACACACTACTGTGGATCATCAGGGAACGACACACACACTCACACACATAGCCGTGGATCATCAGGGAACGACACACACACACAGCCGTGGGTCATCAAGGAACAACACACACTCACACACACAGCCTTGGATCATCAGGGAACGACACACACACACACACACACAACTGTGGATCATCAGGGAACGACACACACACTCACACACATAGCCGTGGATCATCAGGGAATGACACACACACACACACACACACACTCACACACACACACAGCCGTGGGTCATCAAGGAACAACACGCACTCACACACAGCCTTGGATCATCAGGGAACGACACACACACACACACACACACAACTGTGGATCATCAGGGAACGACACACACACTCACACACATAGCCGTTCCCTGACACACACTCACACACACACACACACACACACACACACACACACACACACACACACACACACACACACACACACACACACACACACACACACACACAACCGTGGATCATCAGGGAACGACACACACACACACACACACACACACACACACACACACACACACACAGCCGTGGATCATCAAGGAACAACACACACTCTCTCACACACACACACACACACACACACACACACACACACACACACACACACACACACACACACAGCCGTGGATCATCAGGGAACGACACACACACACACACACACACACAGCCGTGGATCATCAGGGAAAAAAACACAGGATTAAGAAATCAAGGGTTCATAAATGTTTTAACGGGTCATTTTAATAAAATCAGCTGTTTTTATGTCTTGTGGATGATATATAAACATATTTTATGTAAAATATCATATTCAGGACAGCACTAAATAAAAAATAACATGCATTTTGTATGATCCCTCTAATTTTGTTCAAATTATTCACATTTTCTGCAAGCGGTTCACATACTTTTTTATTGCCACTATATATATATATACAGTCATGAAACTCTAAAGGGTGCAAGTTAACAGGGCACAAGCTGATTGGCCTCTGCTGATCCTGCAGCCAATGAGATCGCCTGCTCAACATTTAAAATGGTTTGCTGTAAGCTAGTCCTGCAGTGTATCAGATCTGAACCCCTCCACCTCCCCAGTAGCCTGACGTCGTCATACTCAATTCTAGTCAGAATATGAGTCTGATCTGCTCCGTTGGGCTGTGATTATGGGGCGTGTTTCAACCGTACCAGGAAAGACCTCAATTGGATAGACCTACAACCAATCAGAGCAACGGAGTGACGCATAACGTTAGTTGTCAAATGTCAACAGAACTCAACTGCACTGTGTTGTCATGTCCACGGGTTGAAGCGACCCCAATTATGTGATATACAGACCCAGGAATGCGACTTTTAGCTGCCAGCCCTGCCAAAATAACACATATTTTACCCCCCAAATGCCTTTTTTCCCGGAGAACCCCCCCTGGAAAGCTATTGGGCTTGTTTTTGGATAGTTTTGAGGAACGTTAGCAATTGTGCTGTTTTTTTTGTAAAAACTTGGCAACCCTGTACCTGCACGCACGCTGGAATAAGTAGCCTAACGTTAGAAGAAAAAGATAAGTGTAAACGATCTTTGCCGGTGTTGTAAAAAAAAAGAATTTAAGGATACACAGAGTACTTACCAACACGATCATCATTTCTGAGAGAAATAGTAAAGGTGAATGCATGAACAAGTTCTCTGTTTAGGTTTAGAACAAACTCAACCCAAGCCCCTTTGATGACGTGGATGATTACGTTACTTTTTATCACCTGTCCATCATCGTCTAAAGCCCGCCCTGACAATTTCATTGGTCCGAACAGTTTCTGTTCGTGCATAATTACTTCTCTACAGATCAAGTCCAGACCGAACTGCCCGAGGAAAAATGTTGTGGGCGGGGCTAAGTTCGGCTGGCATCCAGGCTACCTCCCCAGCTCCACCTGCCTAGATCTGCTATGGGATTTATGTATGTCAGCTTATGCAGCAGCAGCAGCAGCACGTCTTACATGCTCACAGCAACATTCCCATATTCAACAGCATGCTAAAACTATTCTGAGTGTTCAAAAATGTTATATATTCAGATGAAGAAAAGAAGACAGCCGCTTTGTATTTCACAGTTACCCGTGCAACGTCTGTTGAGTGCAATACTTCCCATGTAGACACCGGTCAAACATTTTGTGCATGCGGTTTTGTCACCGGCTGTACACAAACACACAAGCTTCACATGATCGATAGTACCGACCCTCCCTTCATCAATTACTGTAATTGATTTCTAAGAAACTCAGCACTCTGGCAGTCTACTCTTAACCAGATCCGCAGTCCCGGTCTGCAGGGATCAGATACACTGAACAGACTCCAGCGAGATGCATCCATGCATGCCACAGACATCGACTACACTAAACCAATAGCGGAGAGGAAAAGTACTCGGGCCCCTGGAAAAGCCATCAGAGCCACAGACCTGTTCTGTCCTCGGGAAAGGCTGCTGTCTGTTTCAGCTCCGTACCACAGAGTGACCTTAAAGCAGCCAGATACCTTCTCATCAGTCCTGTTTCCTAAGGAGGACATCATTATTTTACCCTAATTACTCTGCTCAGGGGCCACAAAATCTGGGGTGACCAGGGTAATATTAACCATAATTGTTTTTCATTTGACTGAGCATCGTATTTGTATCACTCATTCATCATAAATGTAGTTATTTTCTCATTTTCCAGAGAAATTTAATCAACATTAATTTAAACTAGGGCTGTCAATTTAGCACTTTAACTGTGAATAATTTAATAAAAAAGTAAAACAATAAAAAAAAAAACGCAATTATGCCCTACTACCTGTATATGAGTTCAACAATCAATTATTGGTCTTTTGATTAACGGTTTAAAAAGTAATGTATGTTTTTTTTTTTCTCTCTATAAACATGTCATTCTTAACATAAACCTAATATATTTAAGAATCAGGTTAAACCAAAAACTGTGGTGTCATAACTACTGGATAGTGGTTTATAGGAATCAGCCCATGGGCAGATTTCACTATCAAAAGCCTTAAAGGCGTCCTATAATGCCCCTTTTTAAGATGTAAAATAAGTCTCTGATGTCCCCAGAGTGTGTATGTGAAGTTGTAGCTTTTTAGCTTTTTTATAGCATGTTAAAATTGTCACTTTTTGAGGGTGAGCAAAAACATGCTGTTTTTGTGTGTGTCCCTTTAAATGCAAATTAGTTGCTGCTCCCGCCCCCTTTCAGGAAAAGGGGCGGAGCTTCAAGAGCTTGTGTGAGCAGCTCCGATTACCTCACGCACACACACACACACACACTGAAAATGACAGAAACTGTTAAGCCTTTTATGATCAAACCGGAGTCGGACAATGATGGAGAGACTCCAGAAGAAGAGACAACATGTAGAACGAGACTGAAGGGATAGAGGATGAGTTTATGAGTTAACCATCTTCAGTCATCGATTAGCATATTCTGTCATGATAATCTATAAAGCGCTGGTGTGGGGTAAGATGAGCCAGATAACATCTGCTGATGAAGAGAGAACAGAGATAGTTTAGTGTAATTACGGTTATAACTGATGATGTCGTCTTGCTTTATGACATGCGCCTGCATTTGTGTTCGTACTGTCTCAATAAATGTGAGAGACGGACGACAGCTTGAGCGACTCTTCCTCTTCTCCACATGTTCCCGGGGGCGGGGTTATGCAAATGTTAGGGTTAGTGATGTCACTAACTCGTTGTAGTCCCTACCAGAGCCATAGAGAGAGAGAGAGTTGCGACAACGGAAGTTCAAAACGCTTGATGGTCACGTGATTCATGTAGACCTCGAATAGTTCCAGGAAGTGCTTTGACGGGCAATTCAAATTGATAGTCACAGTGACAGAACTGCGCTTTTTGGTAATTAATAGTCAATAAATGCATTGATTTTCAATAATTTTATTACACATCGACTTGTGTATGTAGCATGAGTATGTAGTTACAGCGATGTTGTTTTTAAAATATATATTTTTTTAATGATGAATAATCTACACAAGCAGGCTTTAATGTACAAGTTATTTTGATTAAAATGTGCTGATCATTTAAAATCTTACTGATTAAACGTCTTACCTTTTAAAAGTGCATCACAAACGGTCTGTTCTGCTGTTCTCTATGGCGCGGCTGCTACTTCCGGGAACTATTGAGAGTCTCCGTGAGCCGCCATTGCTGTAAAAAAAAACCGTTCCATTGGAGTCTATGGAGTTGTCGCAACTCTCTCTCTATATGGCTCTGGTCCCTACCAGCCGTTTGCTGTAGTCCTTAAAAAGAGATTTCTGTAGAAGAAAATATCTCCCTTTGCTTTGAGCTTTGAGCGTCGTAACTTTGCAGATGCTGTTTATGCTCAGACAGCGACACTACACACTCACTAAAGTTAAAAAAGTCAAATCATAATCAACAACCCTTTTAAGTGGTTTGTACCTTTGCATATATCAGTGATAAATCATATTAAGCCAGTCTAATCTGGTTTGTCCAGTTTGGTCAGGCTGATGTGGTTTACTGGTTTTAGAGGGGTTGTGGACACTTGTCACTTGCAGGGTGGGAGATCAGCTGGACAAGCAGCTAAACCAGTTTAAACCAGCTTTTAGGATCAGCAAACCATCTTATTACATTATCCTCTGGTTTCACAGACAAGGCTTAAACTAGTCCCAGACTAAAATGCATGTTTGAGCT
>NC_137113.1:46365359-46372859 GCF_949357685.1 Gobio gobio | reverse complement strand
AAGTGTGTGATTGTTTGACGCACAATAATACGCACAAGATGGAAAGATTAATATTTGTCATCGCCAATTTGATATCTGCTGTTTTGAGAGTTTACAGAGCCTGCAAAGCCACCAGAACCACTTCAACATGCTTCATTTAAGCAGAAATGTGACCTTTTTATCCAAGCCTTTCTTTTTCAACACTCATCTGATTGCGACAAGCCGCTCATGCAAAAAATGACCAAAATGCAGAGTTTCTACTTATTAATCTATGTTCTTTCACCAACATTACCCTCCAATAGCCTTTGATGAGAGTAATTTCAGCCTTTAAATCAGATGTGGACAGAATAAGTTCACATACTCTGTTTACCAGGGACTCTGTGACAAAACTAAACGGTTGAAATGAGGCGACATTGCATTATGATTAAATACAAATCTCAGTCTCTTGACTATAGGGGCACTTTGTGTGCAAGAGGGCTGCGAGTCTCAGCAGTATAAATAAAAGGAAATTAATTAAAGGTAGGGTGGTTAGTTTGGCGCCATGGAAAGAATACACAATTTAGAGGTGCATGCCAAATCCCGAAATGGACGAAATGAAGGTAATCAGTCATATTTCGCTGCAATTTGACAGTGGGCATAGCGTTTTCTGGAGAGGCCGGCTAAGGAGTTTGGACAACCTCGAGAAAATGGGAAAAGTAAGTGTGAGGAGAGATCCTGTAATATTTCTGTCTTTCTAACCTTCTACATTCACTTCAGTTTCCTCTTAATTATTCATCATACAGTATGGCAAGGGGGAAAGTGTGACTGAACTCAAACTCAACTCGTTATGCATCAGGGGCCACGTAGCATATATCATTTTTGTCATATTTTATAATGTTCACTTTTAAAATGACTATTCGTTTTTAGTGTTTTATTTCTCATTTCTTTAGACTGTAGATTAGAAGTTGTTTGAACAGATCAAAACTCATTTAAAACATTAATAATAGTAGACATTAACAGTTCTCACTAAAAACATTGTACAAAAATAATATTCTATTATGTGTTTACATGATTTTCTTTCTGTTTTTATTGTTATTAATCATTCAAAATGCAGTTTTGACTTTAACAAAAAAAAGTTTCCATCAGTTTTTAAAGTCACCATTAAATCAAACTGGACAATTCTTACATTTTTATGGAATATTGCAGTATTTATTAAAAATTATTTATCCATGCACATCACTATCTTTTTTATTTATTATTATTGTATATGCATTATAATTTTTAATCAAAATAACTTCCCTTCCCACTTCTCTGATGATGCGTTTACACTAGGGAAAAAAGTGTGTTGGTTTTACATGATTTAATTGTGTACATCAGTCCCACATGAATCCCTTAAGTTAAACATGGAATGAGTACATTTTAAGTGACCCAGTTCAGTAGTCTCAAAGTTAATTTTTTTTAACGTAGATCTACTGGAGGCAAGTTTGATGAACCCAAGCGCAGTTTTATTGAGAAAACTAAAAGTGAACAAAACAAAGACTAGGACTTGAAACAGACTTGACTTGACAGAAAACTCACCAACAATGGTTACAGGTAACAATACTCGACAAGGATACATGGCAAACATGAGGGCTTAAATACACAGAGACTAATGACTAAACAAGACACACCTGTTAACAATCAAGACAATGAACCAATGACAGAACTGAACTGAGAACACATGTCAAAAACAACCAATGAGAACATAACACAAGGGAATCACATGACAAAATCAGGAAACATGACATGAACAAAACCCAAAACCATTACAATTTTATAAGGCTCCCTGCCATGATTCAGGCATTCAATGTCATATATTAATTTGTCAATTTCATATACTTTAATGTTAACCGAGTTACAATACTGCACTAGCTAGTTGACAAACTTTTAGATAGTAATAGCACACATTAACATCTTAAATGCTAAGCATTAAAGCTCTTTCGGCACAGCTGTCATGGCATTAGCTGTATCAATCCACAGAATAAGCAAATGCTCCACTCTTCTCCACAATGGTAACCCACTGTAATTTAAATTGTAATAATAATTCAAACATAATTGAATATTAAACACGATTAAACACATTCAAGTCTCTCTCTTTCTCATCTTGCTCAAGAATGCATAAAATACACTAAAATAACGCTGGGAACTAACAAGCACCTCCCAGTTTCAGTTAATGCAACACAAATCATTCACGTAATCTCAACACAAACGGATTAAGTAAACTTCAATTTGACTTATATTTAAGTGGATTGAACCAATCAAATTAAGTTAGGACAAAATGTATAGCAATTATGTTGCTTTAGCTCCTTTTAATTAAGCAATTTGAACAAGCAGTTTCAGTGTAACAGCGCGAGGGCGAGGCAAACCACAACCATCCAATCATCTTTTGTGTAAAATGTACTTTCACGTGGCGTTTGAATGTAAATATATTTCGGCAGTAAATCTCCATAAATCATAAGCAGTGTCTCAGAACAAGCCGTTTGCAGTTGCTAGCAATACAACATCACAAATGCGTAAGCCCCGCCCACGACTGCTGATAGACTCCACCCTATTAACATAGACCCCACCCCTCAGTGTGCTTTACACAATCCTCTTATTAGTATTCTTATTAAACCTACTAAATTTTTTCGGTCAAGAGCAGTGAGTGATTTTCTGTTGTTCTTTTGTTGTTTGATTCATATTAACAGCAGATATAGCAGTAGGTACTGTATATTACACTGCTGTCACTTTAATACACAGATCTAATATTCACATACGATTTCTTTGTGTGTTTTTGACATAACTGACTGCATGTGTTTATGTAACGGTGCGTGTGTTTGACAGTTTAAGCGCAATAAGACGTGAAAGAGAACTTTGTTTAATACTCACGAGATGTGCCGTCTGACATCCAGCTTTCTGTGCACGAGCTTCGGGTGTGTGTGTGTGCTCAGAAAACCCTAAATTAGAATTTTAGACTGATACAGCTTTAAAAACATGCAGATAATAAACTTTCATGATTATGAAGGACTACAATGTCACAAAACCAAACAGATGTTTTAGTTTTTGGCAGAGTATCCGAGGCACAAGCTATACAGGCTCCGCCCTCTTCTGGAAAGGGGGCGGGGAGCAGCTCATTTGCATTTAAAGATACATGCACACAAACAGCATGCTTTACCTTCCGCTCAAAAATGTGCATTTGCAACCTGATTTAATACATGATCTGTGGGGTATTTTGAGCTGAAACTTCACAGACACATGAGACTTACACTCACCTAAAGGATTATTAGGAACACATACTAATATTGTGTTTGACCCCCTTTCGCCTTCAGAACTGCCTTAATTCTACGTGGCATTGATTCAACAAGGTGCTGAAAGCATTCTTTAGAAATGTTGGCCCATATTGATACGATAGCATCTTGCAGTTGATGGAGATTTGTGGGATGCACATCCAGGGCATGAAGCTTTTAGTCATTTTAGTACAGTGAACTCATTGTCATGTTCAAGAAACCAATTTGAAATGATTGGAGCTTTGTGACGGTGCATTATCCTGCTGGAAGTAGCCATCAGATGATGGGTACATGGTGGTCTTAAAGGGATGGCCATGGTCAGAAACAATGCTCAGGTAGGCCGTGGCATTTAAACGATGCCCAATTGGCACTAAGGGGCCTAAAGTGTGCCAAGAAAACATCCCCCACACCATTACACCACCACCAGCAGCCTGCACAGTGGTAACAAGGCATGATGGATCCATGTTCTCATTCTGTTTACGCCAAATTCTGACTCTACCATCTGAATGTCTCAACAGAAATCGAGACTCATCAGACCAGGCAACATTTTTCCAGTCTTCAACTGTCCAATTTTGGTGAGCTTGTGAAAATTGTAGCCTCTTTTTCCTATTTGTAGTGGATATGAGTGGTACTCGGTGGGGTCTTCTGCTGTTGTAGCCCATCCGCCTCAAGGTTGTGTGTGTTGTGGCTTCACAAATGCTTTGCTGCAGACCTCGGTTGTAACGAGTGGTTATTTCAGTCAAAGTGACTCTTCTATCAGCTTGAATCAGTCGGCCCATTCTCCTCTGACCTCTAGCATCAACAAGGCATTTTCGCCCACAGGACTGCCGCATACTGGATGTTTTTCCCTTTTCACACCATTCTTTGTAAACCCTAGAAATGGTTGTGCGTGAAAATCCCTTGTAACTGAGCAGATTGTAAAATACTCAGACCGGCCCGTCTGGCACCAACAACCATGCCACGCTCAAAATTGCTTAAATCACCTTTCTTTCCCATTCTGACATTCAGTGTGGAGTTCAGGAGATTGTCTTGACCAGGACCACACCCCTAAATGCATTGAAGCAACTGCCATGTGATTGGTTGATTAGATAATTGCATTAATGAGAAATTGAACAGGTGTTCCTAATAATCCTTTGGGTGAGTGTATATTACATTTTGTAACAAGGGGCATAATGGGTCCCTTTTAAAAGAAAATAATGCATTTTATAAATTACAACTGAACACTATTAAAGGGGTGAAGAATTGAGAAATCAACTTTCCTTTGATACTTTGATATATAAAAGTTCATTGAGATATACAAATATCCTGTAAGTTTCAGAGCTGAAAACGTCTTTCGCCGCGTAAATTGCCTATTTCCGCGTGCAAAATATTTAATATGCTAGCATGATTTCATAATCCCCGCATTCTGTTGCAAAAAAGTCATATATATTAGCAGAAAGTTTAAAAATGTTTGTTTACTTCAAGAGCGGCCATGTCCCCCTATTGCCATTGGAAAGTTTTGAAGTGATGTAATTACCCGACGCAAACGTCATTGAAAAGCTGCAAACCCCGTGGTGAAACCATAGATATCGGTGAAGCCATGATGAAGCGTGCAAATTCCCATTTGCCAACAAAAATAACAGCAAAAGACCGCGCAAAGCAGTTTCCCGTTGTGTTGACCGATTTAAAAAAACAGCATCACCAAGCTTCAAAGCGTTATAAATCAGTGAGTCGATTCAGAGGTTTGGATCACCAAAGTATTTCAGCAGTTTGACACGCGATCCGAATCATGAATCGACTCACTGATTCATAACGCTTCGAAGCTTCATGATGCTGTTTTTTTTTAATCGGTCATCACTATATAAGTCGTTATTTAGGGTTTTTTTGCGTACAAAAAATATTCTCGTCACTTCATAAAGTTATTGTAGAACCACTGTAGTGAGATGGACTTTGTAACAACGTCTTTAGTACCTTTTATGGGTCTTGAGAGTGTATTGAGCCAATGGAGGCCTTTCTGAGCCATCAGATTTCAACTAAAATATCTTCATTTGTGTTCTGAAGATGAACGGAGGTCTTACAGGTGTCCAACGACATGAGGGGAAGTCATTAATGACCGAATTTTCATTTTTGGGTGAACTAACCCTTTAAGAGATTGCACTTTTGTGCATTGGAAGCACTCAAATGTTGTTTTGTATAGCTACCTCTGTAAAACAGGAAGTTATTTATTCATTTTTTCAGAAGTTGTAGCATATTCCTTTTTGTAAAGCTACAGAACTTGTTTGACTCAATGTTTTGTAAATTTGAGCCATGTGTTTATTAAGGTCTTCAATAAAACAAGATGAGAACTTAAATATTCCCAGCACTTTTTCTGTGATGTTTTGCTTTTTTTCTCTTTTTCATCAAACCGCAGTTTTTGCAAGTTCCCGCAATTTTATCGCATAAAATTGCATAAATATCCAGCATTTTCCATCGCATTTTTTAAGAAAACGTGCCGCATAATCAAGGATTTTTGACCGCAACAATCACAAAAAAAGCAGCATTTTTCTGGAAGGACTGTAATTAGACTCGGACTTGTAACTCGCAAAGCCCGACGTCCCAGGGCTATGTGTTTTTCAGACGGGCAACCAAAATCTTAAATAGTGAAATAACATTCCGTGTGTGTGTGTGTGTGTGTGTACGGTTCGTGGTTATATTCACTGATCGGGCCGGCCAAGTAATAAAAAAATAACATTCCAATCAATCGCGGGTGGATAAGAGATAAATCATTGTTTGTTTGATAAAGACATTTTGCGAGCCCTGTGGGCGATTCCCCACACGCTTTCAAAACAATTCCCACATGTACTGAGGGAGCTCATTAAATATGCAAATTTTATCCAATCCTAGCCGTGGGCGTTTACTTCCAAGTCTTCAGTGCCTCAAAACCCGGGCAGAAAATAGCCTATTACTTATTCATTATGATGTTTTTGAATGTAAAAACCCCACGAACGTCATAAGTTGACCTCAGACAACAGTATAAAAAATTTCATGACACCTTTAATATATATACATATTCATATATGATGCATATTTGTGTATTTTATGCATATCAATAGGAAATTGCAATGCATTAAGCGATTTGATTAACACTTGGATTGTGCTTTTCTCTTTTCAACTATATGATTTACCATTTGAGTAATACATCTGAAAAGAGAAAAGCACAATCCATGAGGCACACATTTGGAATGCATTTAGTGCTCATGATGGAGTGTAGAGTGTCCAGGTCTGAAATGTTCCAGAATAAAATCATTGAGCAGAGCTTCAGTGAGGTGCAGAGCGGCTTGTTCAAGTCACTTTAAATTGAGTATGCGTGCAAGGTGCTGAAAGAGCTGGCCGATGTGAAAGCCGATAGGACTCGAGGACGCAGGGCAAAAGGCTCTGCCTTATACAAACTAAACAAAAACATCTCACGGAGGAAATAACACAAGCCGTCGCTAAGTTGTGAGGGATCGTTTATACGCCAAGAGAAAGTGTGGGCTTGTTATTCATAAACGAAAAGGCTTCCACTCGTGAATTTGTACATTGAACTTGTGGATATTAAAATGGGATCTGTTGACCTTGGGGTGAAACAAAAACACAGATTTCCATTATTTTTAAAACGCAATTTATTCCCGTGATCAAAGCTGAATTTTCAGCATCATTACTCTGTCACATGATCACATGATTCTGATATGATGATGTGACGCTCAAGATACATTTTTGATTATTATCAATGTTGGAAATCGTACATTTTTATTCAGGATTATAGAGTATATAGAGATAAAAAGAACAGCATTTAATTGAAATAGAATCTTTTGTAACATTATAAATGTCTCTACTGTCACTATTAAACTATTTAATGCATCCTTGCTGAATTAAAGTATTTTAATTCAGACCCCAAACTAAATGTACATTTAGTTCTATGCACAGCAGCTTGGGACAAAAAATGATTGAGTAACATAATTTCTGTTGTTTTAATAGCCGATGTACAGTGTGGATCAGAGGCACAAACCCAGCGCTGTATCCCAGCTCTCCTCCACCCTCCGCTCCAGCTGTCACTCCAGCTTGAGTTCTCCGCTCATCAAATCTAGTTTGATGGGCTGTTTTGACTGCAGGTGCGGGAGGGTCTGAGGGTGTTCAGAATGTCTGACGTATGGAGAGATCGTGTGATAGAAACATGCCACAGCAATCTAGTCTTGTTTCGGAGTGCAGACCAATGATACACGACACCTCAGTTATACGA
>NC_137113.1:46332859-46357859 GCF_949357685.1 Gobio gobio | reverse complement strand
AGTTTATTTGATTTCTTTATTGTAATGAAAGTCAGATGTGCCAGTGTTTACACCAGTTCAAATCAGTGACATGTTTTCTAATTAGCAGCAAATGGGCTTGGAGGAAAAGCACACATTTTTCTTCTTCTCTCCGGGTCCTGAATCAAACTTCCCATTTATTTTCATTAAAACAGTTCGGCGGAGTCTGGGTGCGCGGTTCTGCGGTTTCCACAGCTCTGTTGCTGTTAGCAATTACATTGAGTATCGACGTGGTTTCATTATGTGGCACCTCTCGCTTTGGCTCCGGGCCTGATGGCGTCCACCTAGTTCATGTCTGACCGGTCATTTGTCCGCTGATATCCTGCTTACAGGAGGAAATGATAGCTCGGGTGTATAAGTGTGTGTCATGTACATGGAAAGCAGCCGAGATCAGCCTTTTTAAATGAAGACCTTGCCCACTTTCCATTGTGACTCTGTTCCGGTGATTTACTGCGATTTTAGTGCCGCTGTTGGATCCGATTCTTTTTTTCCCTTCATTCTCTCTCTCTTTTTTTTATTTTTTTCGAAGTGCAACTTTTATGAGGGATATAAAACATGAATGGGAACAAAACGTAGCAAATTCAATGACAATATTCAGGAAGCTATGGGAAAAAGAAAGAGACAAAAGTTTCTTTTTATCATGGCTCGCTGTCGCTATTTGATGGGGCCTCAGTATTGTAGTACAAATGAGCTCATTATAGAGCTCCTGAGGTCAAAGGTCGGATACGTGGGAGGGTGTGAACGGGGCAGAGAGGAACAGGAAGTGGGAAGGTCAGGTGTGAGATGTGGGACGGGAGGATCTCACAGCTTCTCTGTGAACTTGAACCTGCCACTGAAAGGCTTTTGATATAATGTCATGTCCAGAAATATATTGTAGCTTTAAAATAGACTACATTGTGCAAAGCACAAAACAAGTGAACAATTATACAATATTATATATTATTAGTATCTAATATATATATATATATATATATATATATATATATATATATATATATATATATATATATATATATATATATATATATATATATATATATATATATATATATATATATATATATATATATATATATATATATATATATATATATATAATATTTAATGTAATATTATTAAATAAATAAGATATAAAAACATATTTCTGATTTTACAATGAAATCCATCCACCCATCCGTCCATCCATTCATCCATCCATCCATCCATCCACCCACCCATCATCCATCCATCCATCCATCCATCCATCCATCCATCCATCCATCCATCCATCCATCCATCCATCCTTCCATCCATCCATCCATCCATCCATCCATCCATCCATCCTTCCATCCATCCATCCATCCATCCATCCATCCATCCATCCATCCATCCATCCATCCACACAACTAACTAACCATCCATCCACCCACCATCCATCCATCCATCCATCCATCCATCCATCCATCCATCCATCCTTCCTTCCATCCATCCATCCATCCATCCATCCATCCTTCCATCCATCCATCCATCCATCCATCCATCCATCCATCCATCCATCCATCCATCCATCCATCCATCCATCCACACAACTAACTAACCATCCATCCACCCACCATCCATCCACCCATCCACCCATCCACCCATCCATCCATCCATCCATCCATCCATCCATCCATCCATCCTCTCTCTCTCTCTCTCTCTCTCTCTGTCTGTCTGTCTGTCTGTCTGTCTGTCTGTCTATCTATCTATCTATCTATCTATCTATCTATCTATCTATCCATCCATTGTAATATGTATATACTGTATGTCAAAATGAAAAATTCAAGTACAAAACAAATGAAAAATTAGCATCTTAAGATATAATAATATATCATATTTAATGTAATATTATCAAATGTAAGTAAGGTATAATTTTTTTTTGATTTTACAATAAAACAATAAGAACTTCAATAAAACATATTTTATATCTTTTTTATATTTATATATAATAAAATATTTAATGTAATATGTGATTATTAAATATAAACATAACTATATTTCATATATATATATTAAATATAAGTATATTTTTGCATATATATATATATATAAAGTTTTATTTTTATTTTATTTTCAGCAGCAACTCCTTTAATGCTGATCTCAGATCAGCTTCCCAACTGAAATACTAATGCTGGAATCATCCCACTGACTGTGGATCAGTAGAGCAGAGGCAGCTCATGGCCTGTGGCAGTGGAGGCAGGGTCTGCTGGAGGGAAATTATTTCTGAAAGGAGAGAAAACAGCCCTAAATCTGACTGCAGTCAAAACACCCACAGCAGACAGATCAGCCTCCTCCTGGAAACGCTCCCTTCTATTTCCAATTACTCCAGTTTTTTCCCTCTCTCCTTCCTCCTCATCCTCCTTTCAAGCAACATGACAGTACAGGAAATAGCTGTAATTGTGTGGATATGGAGACTATATATTGCTAACTGACAGGGTCTATATGAAGTAGGTTTGAGCATGTCCTGAAGTTTATCAAAGGCTAACAGAGCGAGAGCCAGTGAAGCGTCTGCATATTCATATTCATATTCATTTCATTCATTTACATGAACATGCATGCAATTGATAAACTCTTCCGAATCACATCTTGCATTACTGTAAAGTGGAGTGTCAGTTTACCAAATATGATTTGGATTTATTGGAATATTCATGACCACAATTACATTTGATACCAGTTGAGCTAAAGGAAAACTATTTATAAGATTAAGATCATGTATTATCATAAAAGGCCTGGTTTGTCTCTCATTTATCATGTGTCATGAACCGCTCAAGTCAGACAATTGTTTGAGAGCGACTTGTTTTAACAATCAGATTACCACAGAACATTTTCCCACCGCAGTATAACGAACGCTGACACAGAACATAATTTTTCCAAAAGAGACATTCAGCAGGCTTTGGTCTAAAAGAGCTCAGTTCCATGAAATGAACCACTAACATGCCATGCCAACAAAACCTTTCACTTCATTGGCTGTTGTTGGTCAAAAATGTCAGCGTGATGTTTTTACTAAAAGTTGTTGTATGGATGAAGAACATTTTCCATCTTTCTCAATCCATAAATATATATCACGTATAGCCTGTATTTACGTATAGGAAGGGGGAAAACATAAATAGAGACATGCTTGTGTTCAATACCGCGGGCTTTATTGGTGGGCCAAAAACACACTGACAAGTTCCATGACTGTATGTTGCAGAAAGCCTATCTCTGCCAGAGTCGTGCTCTGCCTCTGCAGTGTGTACAAATGAGACTTAAATTGCCCGGTAATGTAACTAAACAGTACACTTCCCTAATCCGCTGGAATCAGAAGACTAAATGTTGAGTAACTACTCAATTAAACTTCTTTGCAACAAATGTTTTGTATTCTTTTAAATGCGCAACTACTGTAACAATACACCGGGGGGGATGTTTTAAAGACATTTTCACAGAAAATTCACAAATAATTGCAAAAATGGCAAACAAACACAGTGAATTAAACTGAACATTTTTAAGTAGAAAGACTGAAGTAGTATTAAGAGAATATCGTAATCTTTGTTTTATTTACAACTTCAAAAAAATAATTTCTACAGTGTATATATTTCACATTAATTTAAAATCATTTTAAAGACTCCGAAAAAAGGTGTTTGTTCATTCATTCATTCATTCATTCATTCAAGTGATGTATATATTTACAATTAACATTAATAAAAAAAAAAAAACCCAGACAAAAGGTTGTGTGAATTTATTTATTTCAGTGATGTATATATTTACAATTCACATTAATTTAAAATAAAAACCCAGAAAAAAGTTTGTGAATTTATTTGTTTGTTTATGTATTTTTTATTTACGTGATGTACACATTCACAATTCACATTCATTTATTATAAAAACCCAGAAAAAGGGTTTGTGTATTTATTTATTTGTTTGTTTGTTTATGTATGTATGTATGTATGTATGTATGTATTTATTTATTTATTTATTTCAGTGATGTTTATATTTACAATTCACATTAATTTGAAAATAAAATCCCAGAAAAAAAAGGTTTTGTGAATTAATTAATTCATTTCCTATTTATTTATAAAAAAACAAACAAAAAAAAAGGTTTTGTGAATTTTTTTTATTTTTACTTTTTTTATTTATTTATTTATTTATTTTATTTAAGTGATATATAGATTTACAATTAACATTAATTTAAAATAAAAACCCAGAAAAAAAGGTTTTGTGTATTTATTTATTCAGTCATTTGTTTGTTTGAACATATTCAGTATGTATATATTTCAAATTCATTTAAAATACTTTCAAAGACCCAAAAAAGGTATATATCATAATTGTTTTGAATGTAAAATGGATTGTTAAATTAGTTTTATTTTTTCCACATATTTCTTTTTTTTATAATCAAGGTATGAAAGGATATGAAGCCTCTTGTCATATTCTTGTACTGATACAGGCATTACATTATGTTTTCTTTCTCTGGCAGGTTTCGGCCCATGCCGTTTCACCCAGGAGTCAGACATCGAGCCAAAGAATGACAGGTACACTGCAGACAGACCTATTAGGAGCAATTTCGGGGATTCCCATAAATGACTTTCAAAATAGGCCATTCGTTTTTCCAGAGGTTTTGCGCATGTCTCCAGAAGTGTGGAGAAGGGGTTGTTGGGGGGGGGGGGGGGGGGCACTCCTCCTCTCCTGCATGCACATTAAAAAATATATTAAAAAAAGTTTCCCTTCACCTGTTTGTGCTTGTTGGTGGAGGTTTGTGTTGGTGACCTGAATTTGCTTAGAAGAAAAAAAAAGATGAAATAAAAACAAGCCTAAATTACAAGCCCAGACATTTTACTGAGTAAAGCAGTCTTTAATTATTCTCTGCACAGGTCTGGACATCAATCCAGCCTTACAGCCACACCTTAAGCCTGCTAATACTGCGTCTAATTTACTGAACACATGTCAACATGGGCTCACTCTTGAGAAATCGCAAAGTACTGTCTCATTTTGCCCCTTAACAATAATAGTTGCTTAAACAAGATCAACTCTAATCCTTAATTATAAGGTTTCTATTGGATCCTGTGGATGAAAGAGAAACGGCTCTGAGCAAAGGGGTAATGTGTGGCTTAAAAGAGAGATACAGCCAAACAGGAATGCATTCGTTAATTGATGGATTTGTCGATATGTACATTGTTTCTTTTGTGGCACTGGACTGGAGCCACCGGTATTCATTTGTTTTGCCTGTATGTGCTTTTTTGACTCGCTAGCCGTTAACTTGCATTATATGAATCACCAAGGCTACAGTTTCAGCTAAACACACTCTTTACTGTTCTACTGCAGGAAAAAAGATAACTATATCTGGGATAACCTGAGTATGGAAGCTTGTTTACAGATGACCAGGCTTCTGCAGGCCGGGCAGGCGGGCAGGGTGGAGTAGGCTGGGCAGATGACCAGGGTGGCGCAGGCAGCCAGGGCGGAGCAGACGACCACCACAGCAGCGCCAGCGGTCTAGAAGACCCCCATGGCGGCGCGGGCAGAGCAGGTGGCCCGGTCGGAGCCCTCTCTTGACTCTGACCACGGGGTGGGACTAGAGCCATCTCTGGACGCTGGTCGGTGGCTGGAGCCATCTCTGGACGCTGGTCGGTGGCTGGAGCCATCTCTGGACGCTGGTCGGTGGCTGGAGCCATCTCTGGACGCTGGTCGGTGGCTGGAGCCATCTCTGGACGCTGGTCGGTGGCTGGAGACATCTCTGGACGCTGGTCAGTGGCTGGAGCCATCTCTGGACGCTGGTCAGGGGCTGGAGCCATCTCTGGACGCTGGTCAGAGTGGAGCCATCTCTGGACGCTGGTCAGAGGCTGGAGCCATCTCTGGACGCTGGTCAGAGGCTGGAGCCATCTCTGGACGCTGGTCAGAGGCTGGAGCCATCTCTGGACGCTGGTCAGAGGCTGGAGCCATCTCTGGACGCTGGTCAGAGGCTGGAGCCATCTCTGGACGCTGGTCAGAGGCTGGAGCCATCTCTGGACGCTGGTCAGAGGCTGGAGCCATCTCTGGACGCTGGTCAGAGGCTGGAGCCATCTCTGGACGCTGGTCAGAGGCTGGAGCCATCTCTGGACGCTGGTCAGAGGCTGGAGCCATCTCTGGACGCTGGTCAGAGGCTGGAGCCATCTCTGGACGCTGGTCAGAGGCTGGAGCCATCTCTGGACGCTGGTCAGGGGCTGGAGCCATCTCTGGACGCTGGTCAGGGGCTGGAGCCATCTCTGGACGCTGGTCAGGGGCTGGAGCCATCTCTGGACGCTGGTCAGGGGCTGGAGCCATCTCTGGACGCTGGTCAGGGGCTGGAGCCATCTCTGGACGCTGGTCAGGGGCTGGAGCCATCTCTGGACGCTGGTCAGGGGCTGGAGCCATCTCTGGACGCTGGTCAGGGGCTGGAGCCATCTCTGGACGCTGGTCAGTGGCTGGAGCCATCTCTGGACGCTGGACTTGGACAGGAAACGTTGCTGGACCCTGGAAGGTGACTATGACGGGACAAGACTCTGGACTAGCGAATACTGCGGGAGTGCAGGGTTCCTCTTCTGAAACTCCCACAGTGAATGCAGAACCGCTCAGTTGTAAGTCCAAGAAGGATTGTGCAGTGGTATAAATGAACTGAGTGGCTCAGATAGCCCTCCTCTAAAAAAAAATCATCAGACATACCGTGTCCATCGTGGAAAGGTGTGCTAGTTCAATAAAGTCTTGCACATAGTCCTCAATCGGGCGGTCACCCTGTCTGAGACGCATCATCTGTGCTGCTGGATTCATTGTTGGCGAAGTCTTCTGTAACGCACTGCTCCGAGACACGAAGGTTGGGAATCCAAACGCAGCTTTAATTAAGGAATAATCCACAAACATAGTCAAAAACAGGCAAGAGGTCCAATCAGGCAAACAAAACAGGAGGGACAGATAAAAGGGTAATCCACGGAACGAGCAAGTCATCCAAAACCAAGAGACATGAAACGCTCAGAAATGCAATGTTACACAAAACAAGACTTTGCAATGAATGATAGACATGACCAGGCTTATATAGTGTGAAACAACAAGGTAAAGGGGTGCAGGTGGAAGTAATTAATGAGTGCTGATCAGTCCGGGCAAAGGATTATGGGAGATGTAGTCCGTGATAGAGTGACAGGTGGAGTGCCCTCAGGTGGTAATCAGGGGCACCATCACTAGTGATTGTGACAATATCACACAATCTTGATTTATATCACACAATTCTGACTTTATATCACACAATCTGACTTTATATCACACAATTCTGACTTTATATCACACAATTCTGACTTTATGTCACAGAATCTTGACTGTATATCACACAATTCTGACTTTATATCACACAATTCTGACTTTATATCACACAATTCTGACTTTATATCTCACAATTCAGACTTTATATCACACAATTCTGACTTTATATCTCACAATTCAGACTTTATATCACACAATTCAGACTTTATATCACACAATTCCGTCTTTATATCTCACAATTCTGATTTTATGTCTCACAATTCTGACTTTATATCACACAATCTTGACTTTATGTCACATAATTCTGACTTTATATCACACAATTCAGACTTTATATCACACAATTCCGTCTTTATATCTCACAATTCTGATTTTATGTCTCACAATTCTGACTTTATATCACACAATCTTGACTTTATGTCACATAATTCTGACTTTATATCACACAATTCTGACTTTATATCACACAATTCTGACTTTATATCTCACAATTCTGACTTTATATCACACAATTCTGACTTTATGTCACAGAATCTTGACTGTATATCACACAATTCTGACTTTATATCACACAATTCTGACTTTATATCACACAATTCTGACTTTATATCACACAATTCTGACTTTATATCACACAATTCTGACTTTATATCTCACAATTCAGACTTTATATCACAATTCCGTCTTTATATCTCACAATTCTGATTTTATGTCTCACAATTCTGACTTTATATCACACAATCTTGACTTTATGTCACACAATTCTGACTTTATATCACACAATTCTGACTTTATATCACACAATTCTGACTTTATATCTCACAATTCTGACTTTATATCACAATTCTGACTTTATATCTCACAATTCTGACTTTATATCACTCAATTCTGACTTTATATCTCACAATCCTGACTTTATATTTCACAATTCTGACTTTATATCACAATTCTGACTTTATATCTCACAATTCTGACTTTATGTTTCACAATTCTGACTTTATATCACACAATCCTGACTTTATATCTCACAAATCTGACTTTTTATCTCACAATTCGGAGAAAAAAGTCAGAACTGCAAGATGTAAACTCACAATTGTGAGATAAAAAGACGCAATTGTCGTTTAAATTGTTTAAAAGACATGAACTCTTGTATATTTATCTATGATATCTTTCCAGAACTGCTTTCTCTCACATCCACTCAAAGACTAATGCTAAGTTAAGAGGCTCTTTATTGAACACACTGAGTGCAAACATGTATGTTGTGGGGTGTGAGTTTTCTGTATGCATACATTTTTCTGTATCATAAATACCCTGGTGAGTGGTATTCATAAAGGAAGTGTTTATTTATTCTTTTTCACACTCTTGGTTTTAAAATCAGAACCCATTGGTTGCTGTTGAGAGGCAGATTGTGATATGTTACGTAAATATTTAATGTCCTAGTACCGTTTCCCATGTTTGCCTCTGTATGCCTGAAAGTCTTCTACTGAGCTACTGGTTTATTTTGCAATGGCTTTCATGGAAATATTTTGTAAACCCTTGTTGAGTCATGCTTCAGCAACCAGGCTTGCCACACACACACACACACACACACACACACACACACACACACACACACACACACACACACACACACACACACACACACACACACACACACACACACACACACAAAAGGAAACCAAACCCCTTTTTTGTTCACAAAACAATTTTGACACAGACTTGGAAGACGCTGTACAGGAGGCAATCCCCCAGAAAGGATTACTGAGTGATGGAGAATGATGAGAAAGAGACAGCAAATCCTTCCACCAGCGACTGGCAACCATTACACTTGTTTAGATAATAATCTGGGATTTCGACCACACTTTGGTAAAGAGTTGGGGAGGTGTGGAGCAGCACTCCATTTCACTTCAATCAGAAAGGGAAATGTGAAACATTACTCATTTCACAATAAGCATCTGGCCTTCAAGAGACTTCTGGTGAATAATCGTCTGCTTAGGATTTATGCTTGTTTGCTAGACAACAGGACAGAACTGAGAATTTCAAACTCCACAGGAAGCGGAACTGGAGTTACAGGAAAAAAATTTTTTTTTATTGCAGATTCAAATAAATGTTATAATTGAAAATTAAAACCTAATAGAACTTCAACCCCAAATCAGAAAAAGTTGGGACAGTATGGAAAACGCAAATAAATAAAAAAAAGAAGTGATTTCTAAATTTACTTTGACTTGTATTTCATTGCAGACAATATGAACACAAAATATTTCATGTTTTGTCTGGTCAACTTCATTTGTAAATATGCATCCTTTCCTGTCATTCAGACCTGCAACACATTTCAAAAAAAGTTTGGACAGTAAAGCATTTACCACTTTGTAATGTTGCCATTCCTTTTCAAAACACTTAAAAGACGTTTAGGGACTGAAGACACCAAGTGATGAAGTGTTTCAGGTGTAATTTTGTCCCATTCTTCCTGCAAACAAGTCTTAAGGTGGGCAACAGTACGGGGTCTTCGTTGTCGCATTTTGCGCTTCAAAATGCGCCACACATTCTCTATTGGAGACAGGTCGGGACTGCAGGCAGGCCAGTCAAGTACCCGTACCCTCTTCCTCCCCAGCCAGGACTTTGTAATGTGTGCAGAATGTGGTTTTGCATTGTCTTGTTGAAATATGCATGGACGTCCCTGGAAAGATGTCTTCTTGAAGGCAGCATATTATGCTCCAAAATCTCTATGTACTTTTCAGCATTAATGGTGCCTTCACAGAAGTGCAAGTTACCTTTGCCAAGGGCACTGACACAACCCCATACCATGACAGACCCTGGCTTTTGGACTTGTTGCTGGTAACAGTCTGGATGATCCTTTTCTTCTTTGGTCCGGAGCACACAGCGTCCATTCCTACCAAAAAATACCTGAAATACTGATTCATCTGACCACAGTACACGTTTACACTGTGTGATGGTCCATCCCAGATGCCTCCGAGCCCAGAGAAGTCGACGGCGCTTCTTGACACTGTTAACATAGGGCTTCCTTTTGGCACAGTACAGTTTTAACTGGCATTTGTGGATGTTACTACGTATTGTGGTACTTGACAAAGGTTTGCCAAAGTAGTCCTGAGCCCATGTGGTGATATCGCTTATAGATGAATGACAATTCTTGATGCAGTGCCGCCTGAGGGAAATCGGAGATCACGGTTGTTCAGCTTAGGCTTGCGCCCTTGTCCTTTACGCACTGAAATTCCTCCAGATTCCTTGAATCTTTTAATTATGTTATGCACTGTTGAACGTGAAATATCCAAATCTCTTCCTATCTTTCCTTGAGGAACATTCTTTTTAAACATTTCAATAATTTTCTCACGTATTTGTTGGCAAACTGGCGATCCTCGGCCCATCTTTGCTCCTAAAGGATTAGACCTTTCTTTGATGCTGCTTTTGTACCAAATCATAATTACAATCACCTGTTGACATCACCTGTTTCAAATCACATCATTATTTAACCATTTTACCTCATTACTAGCCCTAAATTGCTCCTGTCCCAACTTTTTTTGAAATGTGTTGCAGGTCTGAATGACAGGGAAGGATGCATATTTACAAATGACATGAAGTTGACCACACAAAACATGAAATATTTTGTGTTCATATTGTCTGCAATGAAATACAAGTCAAAGTAAATTTAGAAATCACTTCTTTTTTTTTTATTTGCGTCTTCCATACTGTCCCAACTTTTTCTGATTTGGGGTTGTATAATTGCATCATTGGTTTTGAAAAATTATGCCTATTGACTCCCCAATACATTTTTGCTCTCAATTCGATACTTTTAAAGAAATTATCAGCCATTGAAACTTATAAAAAAAAATTCTATAAAGCACAAAATATCAGGTAACTTTATAAAATAAATATTGACATTATACACTCACCTAAAGGATTATTAGGAACACATACTAATACTGTGTTTGACCCCCTTTCGCCTTCAGAACTGCCTTAATTCTACGTGGCATTGATTCAACAAGGTGCTGAAAGCATTCTTTAAAAATGTTGGCCCATATTGATAGGATAGCATCTTGCAGTTGATGGAGATTTGTGGGATGCACATCCAGGGCACGAAGCTCCCGTTCCACCACATCCCAAAGATGCTCTATTGGGTTGAGATCTGGTGACTGTGGGGGCCATTTTAGTCCAGTGAACTCATTGTCATGTTCAAGAAACCAATTTGAAATGATTGGAGCTTTGTGACTGTGCATTATCCTGCTGGAAGTAGCCATCAGAGGATGAGTACATGGTGGTCATAAAGGGATGGACATGGTCAGAAACAATGCTCAGGTGGGCCGTGGCATTTAAACGATGCGCAATTGGCACTAAGGGGCCTAAAGTGTGCCAAGAAAACATCCCCCACACCATTACACCACCACCACCAGCCTGCACAGTGGTAACAAGGCATGATGGATCCATGTTCTCATTCTGTTTACGCCAAATTCTGACTCTACCATCTGAATGTCTCAACAGAAATCCAGACTCATCAGACCAGGCCACATTTTTCCAGTCTTCAACTGTCCAATTTTGGTGAGCTTGTGCAAATTGTAGCCTCTTTTTCCTATTTGTAGTGGAGATGAGTGGTACCCGGTGGGGTCTTCTGCTGTTGTAGCCCATCGGCCTCAAGGTTGTGTGTGTTGTGGCTTCACAAATGCTTTGCCGCATACCTCGGTTGTAACGAGTGGCTATTTCAGTCAAAGTTGCTCTTCTATCAGCTCTTCATTTTGCTCTTCATTTTCGCCCACAGGACTGCCGCATACTGGATGTTTTTCCCTTTTCACACCATTCTTTGTAAACCCTAGAAATGGTTGTGCGTGAAAATCCCAGTAACTGAGCAGATTGTGAAATACTCAGACCGGCCCGTCTGGCACCAACAACCATGCCACGCTGAAAATTGCTTAAATCACCTTTCTTTCCCATTCTGACATTCAATTTGGAGTTCAGGAGATTGTCTTGACCAGGACCACACCCCTAAATGCATTGAAGCAACTGCCATGTGATTGGTTGATTAGATAATTGCATTAATGAGAAATTGAACAGGTGTTGCTAATAATCCTTTAGGTGAGTGTAATTGTAGGTCCATAAAATGTAAGTTAAGTAAAATAAGTTAAGCATAAGTTAAAAATAAAAATAAATACAATTACTCATTATATTATATAATTGATATTCACTATAAAGCATCCTAGCTTGTGTTTAAGGGTAATTATAATGAATTTAGCGGAATAAAATAAAAAAGAAATAAATTAAATAAATAAATAAAAATAAATAAATAAAAACTACAGTTTCATTGCATTTGAATGCAAATTCAGATCATGCATCCTGTTTGCTCAATTAAAATTTTCAGGACAAATTCAGGATTTTCAAAGTCTTTCTAAAATTGCTAGACAATCCTACGGTGGGGTTTGTCCATATTGACCTAAACATGGGTTGAAACGACCCAGCCTTTTTTAGAGTGTAAACCAGTTGTCTTTGAGCCAATATTTGAGCTATATGCATTTATTGTAAAGCATATACCATCTAGAAATGTTAAAGAATGTTTAGTGAAGGAGAACGTGCTTTCTAAAGCAAAGGACAAGATCAGAAGCAGCACAAACTTCAGGGCTGTTTTCTACAGGTCTTGTGACTCCAGGCACCGTTCAGTGCTTTACAGTCAGAATAAGAGTTCACACTTGGCAGGTTTGGTTTGATTAAAACAAACTCTGGTGCGCTTCAGTTGAATAAGTGTGAACGCTGCCATCTGAGATGTGACCCTTAAAAGGACCGAATGCACCTGGTTCTTCTTGTCACACACACTGGGCCAAGCCAAAAATGGCTCTATACCATTTGAACCACAAATCACCCATTCCCTTTGTCTTATTTAAAGGGTTAGTTCCCCCAAAAATGAATTACTCACCATCATGTTGTCCCAAACCCAAAATAACTTTGTTCATCTTCGGAGCACAAATGAAGTTTGATGAAATCCGAGAGGTTTCCGAACCAGCCATAGACAGCAACGTCATAGCAACTTTCAAGGCCCGGAAAGGAAGTAAGACATGTTTAAAGGGATCCCATGGTGTTAAGACTTGTATGGCTTAATAGAACATAAATGATGTCTCTTACTGAAATATGTAGTAGAAATCCGAAATCGCTCCCTATACCCTCAAATAGGGCATTATTTGAAGGGACAGACATTTGTAGTGGTGTCTGAAACCATAGTGGACGTCATTGAGTGCCCTCATTCAATCCCACATTGCACCACAATAACGAGTGTAAAGCCGATGTACACACAACGGCTGTCCGCCTTCACACACTCGTTTTCATTCACTCATCAAGTGAACTATTAGTGGATAACGTAGAAAATAGTGATTGAGGGTTTAGGGGGCGATTTTAGATTCAGCCCCTGTCGTGGAGACTGAGGGCAGCCCATAACACATCTCGAGTGAGACAGAGCAGTCTGTCAGGTGTGTGCGTGTGTGTGTGTGTGTGTGTGTCGGTGCGAGCGCGATCTCGATTGAGACAGCAGTCTGTCAGATGTGTGTGTGTGTGTGTGTGAGAGCGCACGCGTGCAGATCTGTTAGTGTGTATGTGAGTAAGTTTGTGTGCACATGTGTGTTTGTTTGTGTGTTTTAAATGCAATTACAAAGCAATTAATTGGTTTTGTTTAACTGGTTTTGAGTTGTGCTGTGGTAAAAATAGCTACGGGGAGCTCCAGTTGATTGCTGAGTGCAACCATTCTACGTCATCGACACAGAACGCAAACAAAATGGCGCCGCACATTGTCCAAATATATAATGGATTTTTTAAATAACGTGGATCTTTCATGGGTTTTCTACTATACGTATTTCAGGAAGAGACATAATTTATGTTCTATTAAGCCATACAAGTCTTAACACCATGGGATCTCTTTAAAATAGTCCATGTAAAGCGTCGAGAATACTTTTTATGGCAACCCCCCCAAAAATAACGACTCTATTCAACAATCTCTTCTCATCAATGTCATTCTCCTACGATGTTGACGTAGTAAACACAGTGCAGCACTTCCTAGTTCTACGTCAGAATGCCGGCTCATTATTGGTCGACGTTGTTCACGTGAGCACCACGAAGCATGCGTGTGATGCTGAAGCAGGAGCTGGCCAATGGTGAGCTGGCATTCTGACGTAGAACTAGGAAGCACTACACTGTGTTTACTACGTCAACATCGTAGGAGAATGACATTGATGAGAAGAGATTGTTGAATAAAGTCGTTATTTTTGTTATTTTTGTGCACACAAAAAATATTCTCGTCGCTTCATAAGACTGAAGTAGCATGGACTATTTTAACCATGTCTTTACTTCCTTTCTGGACCTTGAAAATTGCAATGATGTTGTTGCCTATGTGTGGTTCAGAAACCTCTTGGATTTCATCAAAAATATCTTCATCTGTGTTCGAACGAAAGTCTTATGGGTTTGGAACGACATGAGGTTGTGAATTAATGACAGAAATTTACATTTTTGGGTGAACTAACCCTTTAAATGTCGTGTGGGTAAACATGCAGACAGAGTTTTACAGGGAGATGAGTCAATGTTGTTTCAATCGATATTCAAACAGTTCTTGAGTGGTTGAAAAATGTCTCTCAGTTTGAGTTTAACGTGAGACCAAATATTCAATATTAAAATCTTGTGAAGTCTGCTGTGTATTTTATAATGCACAAGAGGCATGATCAACAGGCATAAATTAAATGACTCTGTATGCGATTGGATAGACCTTCAACCAATCAGACCACAGGAGGCGTGATCAATGGGCAACGACCCATCACTTCTCTATCCATCATCGTGTTAAACCCACTGGAAAAAAATATTTTTCCAGGTGGATAAGCCAGTCTGTGATTGGTTCCCGCAAAAGTGTAACAGAAGCAGTAGAAGTGAATGTACAGGTTCCCAGACTGAGTTGCAGGGCAAAATCAAATCGTCGGTAGATCAGACTGGGTTTAACCAGTCTAGTTTTACACACATCTCAGCTTGTAAACAATACCATCATATATATGAGTGCATTTAGCTAGAAACAGCATTGTTTTGGATGTTCGGTAAATTAATTAGCAAAATGTCATGAAAAGCCATTTTTTCCGTGTCTTTAGGTTCGGTGTTAAAAATAAACACAGAACTGTGTGTAATAAGAACCGAACTGCAAGTGCGAACACACCCTTAGGGCCCTATCACACACCCGGCGCAATGTGACGGCAGGACCGACGCAAGGGTTTTTCTGCTAGTTTCAGCCGGACACAGTTCTCATTTTCAGTTTAAATATCAAATGCACTGGCGCATCTGTTCCCCCATGGGCATCTGGTCTGAACACCAGGTGTGATCTGGAGCATTGTTGGAGCGTTGCTATTGAGAGGAACTGAAAACGACTGCGCCATTGACCAACACACACCTGCTCTAAAGTCAATAGCGCAGTATTTTTTGTGTTATTTAAAGGGTGTGTTAGAAATATGAGCCTTTAGGCGGGTGCACAACGCACGTACACTCTGCTTATTACACACACAGGGACGCGCAGCAGCACACACATTTTTTAAAAAATAAAAGGATTCCTCCCTGGAGAAGCGTTCAGTCTTTCCACTCGCAAGTTACGCCATGTAAATCCACCATGGTGCGAGTGCAACTGGCTTTTAAAGGGAAAGGGAGATGAGACTCTGATTGGTTTATTGCACGTTATGCCCAAAACACACCCATGACTCATTAAGAGACTTGGGACAAGCCTTTTGGACCATGCGCCTGGCGCCCCGACCGCTTTTTCCATCATTAAACTAGCAAAAGTGGATTCAGGCCATGTGCTCAGATTGTTAAAATAGGGCCCAAAGTTTCCAAATACACTGTAAAAAAAATGCAGGTCTCCAATTGAAAATTTTCTAGTGACCGATCACATCAAAATTTTTTAGTTGGCCAAATTGAATTTCTGTGAATTGATGCAATTTAATTCACAGAAATTCAATTTGGCCAATTAAAAAATGTAGATGTGATCAGTCACAAGAAATGTTTTTTTTTTTTTACAGTGGACTTATTTTGTAGAAAATCTAAATAAATGTATTTTTCAGTACATTTGTTTTACAGTAAACTTAAACTAGCTACTTATTATTGTGCATATTACTAGTATATTGGCTGTTTATTAGTACTTATAAAGCACATATTAATGCCTTATTATGCATGATCATATTCTACATCCCTTAATCACCCAATCCCTAAACTTAACAACTTATTAACTATTAATAAGCAGTAATTATGAGTTTACTGAGGCAAAAGTCAGAGTTAATAGTGAGAATTGGACCCTAATCTAAAGTGTGACCCAAAGCATTCATAAATTACAATTATTTCAGTTCAGATCTGCTCAAAAGAGGGGTGACAGTTAACAGGTTGAAAAAAACTAATGAAACAACAACACAAATCATTTGTTTGCTGCTTCTTAAACCCCTAAAAATAAGAATAAAAACCTCTGATTCTTTGCTTCTTCTTAAGTGAGACCTTGACAGGCTTAATTTTTCCCCCCTTGACAAATGGTAAAAGGTTTCTGCAAATCCTGTGAAAATAAAAAAGAACAAATGTCTGGGTCTAGTAGGCATATTCAGACTTGCCGTAGGATAACACGTCTGTGGTGGTGAAATCTGACCTGGCTGGACTGCAACCTGGACGATACTCCCAACCACAAGTTACCTTCTTTCCATTTATTAGATTTACTGTAATACATTTGTTTCTCATTTCTGCTAAAGTCATGCTTACCTAGGTTAACACCAATGGACCGAGCTTCTCTTTTAAATTAGGTTGCTCTAGAGACTCCAAATGTTGGGCACTGCTGCACCTCATTTATGGTTTTTGGAAGTAGTTATGCATAAGGTAATGTAAATGTTTATGATAAAATGTAAAATCCTAAATATTCAGGTTTCCAGTTCTTGACTTTGCCTCCCGGGTAGCAGCACAGGCCAAGACATCACCTGATCCCATCTAATGGCAGACCAGAATATTTTTGACTGATTGCATGTGCCATTTTCAATGTGGTATTAGTGGTTCAATGAAGGATAAAGGATGGGGGATTTTGGCATGATGGCAGATTTTCAGCCACACAGTCGTGCATACTAATCAGTGCACAGATTTACCACAGTACCAAATGCTTCGCGAACTACGTGAAGCTGCAGATGTGGTGTGTACTTTCCTCTTTCACGCACTCAAGTGCTCACATATGATAAGCTGAATATCCGAGCTAAATCTCTGGTGATGGCTTTACCATCTTGATTGTAGTAACGTCACGCAAACGTTCAGGTACTTAGTTTGGAAAACACAGACAAATCTCAATGTCCCCTTTGAAAGGTTTTGTTATGGTAACCTCTCAATGTCGTAAGTCTTCCGCAACCACAGAGACATACTGAACCTAAATCAAAAATGAAAAGAAGAAAAAATACGTTTTAAACATGCCTATTCACTGCAGAGCTCCATTAAGAGAATTTTTCAAGGAAAGGTCACTTTAGGCCAGCATTTGGTTACTCAAAATGATTTAGGTTGTGCACTAGACTTTTATTTTCATTCTGTAGTTAAACTAAATTCAAAAAGGATGTGTATTTTTGGAGAATTTCACTTAATTTCACTTTCCTAGGCTAAATAAAATCCCCAAAAAAGATCCCGACAGTTGGCTGGAGTTGAGCTGATGCTGTTTTTTGCAATGCTTGCTCAGGAACCCAGAATCGCGCCCAGAACAGCAAGTGTTTTTCCAGCACCCCACAGTGCAATGCATCCTCCCCGGGCCCACATTAGGACGAGGGGAAAAAATATATCCTTGGAAATGAAAGACTGGCAAAATGTTATTACAGGCAAATGCTTCTGAGATTGAGCTTTTCATGGCATCTCTGTTTGCTCTTATACAGTACTAGTCACATGATAAAACACTGATGAATGCGCTTTAAAGGATGCAATAATAACAACACTAATACTATTACTACTAATAATAATAACACTATCATTCAAAAGTGTGGGTTAGTAAGATTTTTTATGTTTTTGAAATGCATTTAATTGTTTGAAAATGCAGTAAAAACAGTCATATTGTGTAAAATGTAATTTATTCCTGTGATAAAAGCTGAATTTATCGTCATTACTCCAGTCTTCAGTGTCACATGATCCTTCAGAAATCATTCTAATATGATGATTTACTGCTCAAGAAACATTTAGGATTATTTTCAGTGTTGAAACCAGTTGTGCTGCTTCATATTTCTGTGGAAATTATATTAATAAACAGCATTTTTTTTTTAAATATATAAATTATTGCTATCAAAATTAGCGAGGTAACGCATACGATAATTTTTTCAGTTTAATGCAATTAACGCAGCATCCGTTTTTTCTGTCGTCCTTTGGCTAGCATTTCATTCAGGGCCTGAAATGAACTTTTTTGACCACCAGCCACTGTGACTTTTTTCCAGCCATAGACAGGACATTCACAGACAGCGCCTTCTCTTCTATGACACACACACAACGCTCAGAAAGACAGAAGAGAACGCGCTGTCTGTGAATGTCCTGACTATGACACACACACGACACACAGAAAAATGAGCGGCAGTATTATGCGCACAAACAGCGTGCCAGAATCAAGTTCTCTTTCGTGCTTGAACAAACAATATCACAGAGAATTATGCCAAAATGCCCGCTTGTCGAGTATTCTCATAAGAGCATTCTTAAAGGTGTAGTGTGTAGTATTTATGAGGATCTATTGCAATATACACTCACCTAAAGGATTATTAGGATCACCTGTTCAATTTCTCATTAATGCAATTATCTAATCAACCAATCACATGGCAGGTGCTTCAATGCATTTAGGGGTGTGCTCCTGGTCAAGACAATCTCCTGAACTCCAAACTGAATGTCAGAATGGGAAAGAAAGGTGATTTAAGCAATTTTCAGCGTGGCATGGTTGTTGGTGCCAGACGGGCCGGTCTGAGTATTTCACAATCTGCTCAGTTACTGGGATTTTCACGCACAACCATTTCTAGGGTTTACAAAGAATGGTGTGAAAAGGGAAAAACATCCAGTATGCGGCAGTCCTGTGGGCGAAAATGCCTTGTTGATGCTAGAGGTCAGAGGAGAATGGGTGACTGATTCAAGCTGATAGAAGAGCAACTTTGACTGAAATAACCACTCGTTACAACCGAGGTATGCAGCAAAGCATTTGTGCAGCCACAACACACACAACCTTGAGGCGGATGAGCTACAACAGCAGAAGACCCCACCGGGTACCACTCATCTCCACTACAAATAGGAACAAGAGGCGACAATTTGCACGAGCTCACCAAAATTGGACAGTTGAAGACTGGAAAAATGTTGCCTGGTCTGATGAGTCTGGATTTCTGTTGAGACATTCAGATGGTAGAGTCAGAATTTGGCGTAAACAGAATGAGAACATGGATCCATCATGCCTTGTTGCCACTGTGCAGGCTGGTGGTGGTGGTGTAATGGTGTGGGGGATGTTTTCTTGGCACACTTTAGGCCCCTTAGTGCCAATTGGGCATTGTTTAAATGCCACGGCCTACCTGAGCATTGTTTCTGACCATGTCCATCCCTTTATGACCACCATGTCCCCATCCTCTGATGGCTACTTCCAGCAGGATAATGCACCGTCACAAAGCTCCAATCATTTCAAATTGGTTTCTTGAACATGACGATGAGTTCACTGGACTAAAATGGCCCCCACAGTCACCAGATCTCAACCCAATAGAGCATCTTTGGGATGTGGTGGAACGGGAGCTTCGTGCCCTGGATGTGCATCCCACAAATCTCCATCAACTGCAAGATGCTCTCCTATCAATATGGGCCAACATTTCTAAAGAATGCTTTCAGCACCTTGTTGAATCAATGCCACGTAGAATTAAGGCAGTTCTGAAGGCGAAAGGGGGTCAAACACAGTATTAGTATGTGTTCCTAATAATCCTTTAGGTGAGTGTAATATTTATAACTATGTTTTCAGTGGTGTATAAACCCTTACATAATGAACCGATTTTTATTACCTTAGAATGTGCCGTTTCTATCTACACACACCGCTTACAGTGAAGTCGCCATTTTGTGCCGCCATGTTTCTACAGTAGCCCTGAACAGAAAAAACTTCTTCTCTACAGAGCGCTAGCTACTCTGCTGTCTCGGAAGACGACATCTTTGTCCTGTGTTGGCCACCGTAGCTTCTGCATGTGCTTCGAAAGGGAGGGGTGATTGCAATTCACAGCCTCACCGCTAAATGCCGCTAAAGTTCACACACAGCCCCTTTAAATTAGTTAAATAACATCTTCAATTAACTTAAAGAGTTGGGAGACAATAAAATGCGATTCAGATCTGCGTCATGTCCTAAAGTGACAGCAGCCACTAATGATGTCTGTCATAAATGTGAATCAAAGAACAAAGGGAATATTGCAGCTTTAATAAGGATTCATCTATATTTAATTCATATTTTACGCAGTTAAGACTGTGAAGTGTTTGATAACTTTATTCAATCTCTGTATATTGATTATTTATGAAGGCCACATAGAAAAATAGCATTTATTATAATGGGTTTATGTGAAGATTGTTTTAAGTTCACTCAACGTAAAAGTTAAAACGCCAATGTTTTTAATCACGCTTAATGTGCAATACATTTGTTATTTTTTTAATCGATTGACAGCACATATAAATCTTTTCTAACATTATGAATATATTTACTGACACATTTGAATAATTCAATGCATCATTGCTGACTCATTTATTTAAAAAAAAAACTTTTGAAAGGTATTGTATATATTATTAAAATATCACAAAATTGCAAAAACAGTGTGGGACGAATTACATGCTTAATACTTACAAAGCATTGACACAATTATACATTAATGCTCTCTCTGATGCCTTAGCAAACACCACTAAAAACAAGAAGGTCATTTTTTTATTCACACACTCAAACTACGCCTATATGTTGCTCTCCGATCGTCTCCAGAGGTCGTGACCTCTGCACCTTCTCACAGCTGGGACAGAATTGCTTGTGTTAAAAAAAAAACAGCCAGGGAAAGTTGTCACTTTAAAGAGTTTTGCACCGCACTAAAATTCTAGGTATGAAACTTACAGTCTGTTAAAAATGACATGTCCAGATTTTCTGCATGACTGCGTCCTCCATGACGATCAACTCGCAACACTTCATTAAAGTCAGCCGTCAGAAGGAAGTGGCCCGGTCGTTCTCCCAAAGAAAAAACAAAACAAAACCCTCGGTTTCAGCACAACTGGCTGTGATGAGCATCAACACCAGTTAGCTTAACAGACACTCTCCAAAACCTCAGGGGTGCCGTAGAGCTGGGGCAATATTTACACGTCAATCTTCACGAGGGGCGCGAGTTTCCTCTTCACTCAAAACGGCCCAGTCTTGGCCAAACAACCGAGCCCAGTGTTTATGTTTACGCCCGGGACCCTCATCCGTACCTCCGAGAACCAGCGGCATCCACACAGATACCGTTTTTAAGAAGTCACGGAAAATATTTTCGTAAGCTAAAGCGGCTGGAGAGAAAAACAAACAGCCGAGGAGAGGCACACATGATATTAGAGGACTCGTTAAGTGTTTGGGTCGGAGGGACGAAAGGGAGGAGAAGGACAGGGTGCAAGGGTCAGAAGACTCCGGGGTCGAGGTCGGGAGTTTGAAAGCATAAATCAAAGCTGTCCGGCTAATGATGGCGGGACGGGTTTGATCAGCCCCGATCGCATGTGACTGCCGTCTAGGGGAAGTCGTCACTCTCAATAAGAGCACAGTGGTCTTATACGGGCCGAGCTGTTGTAGCCGAGCACCTCTGGAGAAGAGAAGTGGGCGTACACTGCTGGTCAAACGTTTGCAATAATTAAGAACATTTTTGAAAGAAGTCTCTTGATACTAATGATATTGTGAAATACCATTCGGCTATAATTTAAAATAACTGTTCATATTTTTTTTTATGTAATTTATTCCCGTGGTGGCAAAGCTGATTTCTGGAGGTTCACGTGGCTAGGAATGATGCTGAAAATTCATCTTTGCATCACAGGAATAAATTACATTTTAACATATTCACAGGGAAAACGGTTATTTTAAAGGGGCTTTTAACATATTAGAGGTCATCACACTATAAGAATATCCTGTGAGTTTCAGAACTGAAAACTTCCTTGTTAGTCCAAAAACGTTTTTATTGTAACCAAACCCAGAGAGCGACTCGTTGTGGAATGAGCCTATAATAGATGGTGAAAGACCGCCTCTGCAGAAGAAGATCAACGCCCACTTCATCATTGCAACTTTGGCCCCGCCCACTGGAGTGGTAGTGAGATGACGAGGAGACACGAGCGATACAGGACGGACTACAAATAACATCACCTTCCAAAGGATCCTAATGCTAGGAATGAGCTGATTTATTTTCATCAAAGTGAATGTCTCAGTTGAGCATTATTTATTTGTATTCACTGCATTTCACTGTGGACTCTTTGGGAAATCGGACTTTTATGATATGGACTCAAAAGATTACGAAAATGAAGTCTCACAGCAGCCAATCACAGCAGTGGGCATTTACACTGAAGTCTCACAGCAGCCAATCACAGCAGTGGGCGTTTACACTGAAGTCTCACAGCAGCGAATCACAGCAGTGGGCGTTTACACTGATGTCTCACAGCAGCCAATCACAGCAGTGGGCGTTTACACTGAAGTCTCACAGCTGCCAATCACATCAGTGGGCGTTTACACTGAAGTCTCACAGCTGCCAATCACAGCAGTGGGCGTTTACACTGAAGTCTCACAGCTGCCAATCACATCAGTGGGCGTTTACACTGAAGTCTCACAGCTGCCAATCACAGCAGTGGGCGTTTACACTGAAGTCTCACAGGAGCCAATCACAGCAGTGGGCGTTTACACTGAAGTCTCACAGCAGCCAATCACAACAGTGGGCGTTTGCACTGAAGTCTCACAGCAGCCAATCACAGCAGTGGGCGTTCACACTGAAGTCTCACAGCAGCGAATCACAGCAGTTGGCGTTTACACTGACGTCTCACAGCAGCGAATCACAGCAGTGGGCGTTTACACTGAAGTCTCACAGGAGCCAATCACAGTAGTGGGCGTTTACACTGAAGTCTCACAGCAGCGAATCACAGCAGTGGGCGTTTACACTGACGTCTCACAGCAGCCAATCACAGCAGTGGGCGTTTACACTGAAGTCTCACAGGAGCCAATCACAGCAGTGGGCGTTTGCATTGAAGTCCCACAGCAGCCAATCACAGCAGTGGGCGTTTACACTGAAGTCTAACAGGAGCCAATCATAGCAGTGGGCATTTACACTGAAGTCTCACAGCAACCAATCACAGCAGTGGGCGTTTACACTGAAGTCTCACAGCAGCGAATCACAGCAGTGGGCGTTTACACTGACGTCTCACAGCAGCCAATCACAGCTGTGGGCATTTACACTGAAGTCTCACAGCAGCCAATCACAGCAGTGGGCGTTTACACTGAAGACTCACAGCAGCCAATCACAGCAGTGGGCGTTTACACTGAAGACTCACAGCAGCCAATCACAGCAGTGGGCGTTTACACTGCAGTCTCACAGCAGCCAATCACAGCAGTGGGCGTTTACTCTGAAGACTCACAGCAGCCAATCACAGCAGTGGGCGTTTACACTGAAGACTCACAGCAGCCAATCACAGCAGTGGGCATTTACACTGAAGACTCACAGCAGCCAATCACAGCAGTGGGCGTTTACACTGAAGACTCACAGCAGCCAATCACAGCAGTGGGCATTTACACTGAAGACTCACAGCAGCCAATCACAGCAGTTGGCATTTACACTGAAGTCTCACATCAGACACGCCCCTTCAAACAGAGCATTCAAATCAGAGGCTAAAATCAGAAAAAATGCCTTTTATTTCTAAAAATCTATTTATTTATTTTTTTCTAATTTTCTACTAATGTAAAAATTATACTAACATTATAAGTGCACCCCAGGAAACATTATAAAACAATGCAAAACTATTTAGTATTATTACTATTTTTTACAACAGTTTCCATCAAAGAAATGCAGCATTTGTGAGCATAAGAGAATTTAAAAAACAAAAAAATTCCACACTTTTGACGGGTAGTGTAGCCTACTTCGAAACAAATGTCAATCAGAAATTGCTAAATTTCACAAATAATTACAGAAACGGCAAGTGACCCAAAATGTCGAGAAAGAACAACTGAAAATAGCATTGTCTCATATTTCCAGCTTCGAGAAATCATTTTTCACAGTCTTCCCTTCGCACTCAAAGAATTGTAAGTCTCCGCATGCACAGAAACTTGATTGAATTGACCATAAATTGGGGAAAATCCGCATTTGGCCTTTGATGCGACTCGGAGAAATGTGCTTCCCATAAGCTGAGCTCGCAACAGCAAGAAGGATGCAATATTAACTCCCATACGCTAACGGATTAGTGCGATCTAATATGTTAACGAGACACCTGGCATCACTGGCGGCGAAGAACCCGTCAGGCCTTCCCAAATATTTGCCAGACCCGCGAGCAGAATAACAGACGGCGAGACGCATCTAACGCAGGATGAAATCTAAATGAGGAGCGAGTGTGCAATCATTTAGCGCTCCGAGTCGATGACCTACAGAACGTTGCCGGTCTTCTCGCTCTGTTCTGTCATCAAACTGCCGCTCACCGGTGAGCCCGGCAAGAAATGTGGCTCCGCCGGGGGCCATAAAGGCTATCAATTCTGTTTTGTTTTATT